>NC_066566.1:10866267-10873767 GCF_024679095.1 Eriocheir sinensis | reverse complement strand
ATAATAATAATAATAATAATAATAATAATAATAATAATAATAATAATGATAATAGTAATAATAGTTATAATAATAATAATAATAATAATAATAATAATAATAATAATAATAATAATAATAATAATAATAATAATAATAATAACAATAATAATATTAATAATAATAATAATAATAACAATAATAATATTAATAATAATAATAATAATAATAATAATAATAATAATAATAATAATAATAATAATAATAATAATAATAATGTAATAATAATAATAATAATAATAATAATAATAATAATAATAATAATAATAATAATAATAATAATAGTAATATGAGAAAAGAAACATGGTTACTTTGACATGACTGCTTGATAATTATAATTCTTACTCTTAATATTGTTCTTATTCTCATTACTACGGTACCATTTTTCGAGAGGTCACCAGCTCAGAAGCTTTCAAATTACCTGGCGGGGCTGAGTTCGTGTGCACGCTACCCACAGTCTGCACGTAAGCACAGGCAGGTATGGAACTCCAGGAACACGCTCAACTCTCTTCACTCGCTCTGCAATTATTTTTATTGTAATTGACATTGTTGTTATTGTCGCTGTGATTATTATGATTATTGTTGCTGAAATCGTGATTATTATTATCATGATTTTCGTGCGGAGAATGAGTACAGTTCTGCTTTGCATATTATTGTGACTAAACATATTTTCCTGAACAAATATTCTGTAAAACATTGATTACATTTACATACAATGGACACCTGTTATTTTTTTGTTGTTGTTGTTCATTTCCCTTTATATCAGTGTAGTTTTTAATCTGATTTTTAGGCGGTATTTTTTGCTGGTATTTTATGTGCTATTGGGGTGAATATGTGAAATATTTGGAAGTGTGTGTGTGTGTGTGTGTGTGTGTGTGTGTGTGTGTGTGTGTGTGTGTGTGTGTGTGTGTGTGTGTGTGTGTGTGTGTGTGTGTGTGTGTGTGTAATGGAAAGGGCGATAAAGAAGATTCTGAAGCTGGAGGCGCTGTTGCGAAGAAGTTAGGGAAGCGAGGAAAGTAAGAAAAGTATGAAGGGTCAAAAAAGGAGATGGCATCGATTTAGGCGTGTGTGTGTGTGTGTGTGTGTGTGTGTGTGTGTGTGTGTGTGTGTGTGTGTGTGTGTGTGTGTGTGTGGAGTTGCTTAATTCATCCATGTTTTTTTATTAATTTCCTCTGGAAGATAAAATGATATTACTAACTTTTGAATCATGATCAGTAGAAGTTCTATATATTAATTGCACATGACTTATTAGTAACAGAAGAGAATGAAAATAAGTATGGAAAGGCTGCCTGAGGTGAATAATTATAACAGAAATTGAAAACTAAATCTAGGAATATTACGTGACTGGATTATGATTGGGAATGACAAAAAATATATACTAAGACAAAAGAAAATGGAGGTAATGAAGGTGAAATAATGAAAAGGAAAGAGAAAGAGAAAGGGAAGCTTCATATTCCGCACGTTTTGGAGAGTAAAGGCTGAGGCGATCAGTGTAGAGGTAACTTGTGAAATAGAAGCCACTTAAATCTGTGCGAAATGAGAGAGAGAGAGAGAGAGAGAGAGAGAGAGAGAGAGAGAGAGAGAGAGAGAGAGAGAGAGAGAGAGAGAGAGAGAGAGAGAGAGAGAGAGAGAGAGAGAGAGAGAGAGTCTTATCATTCTATTTTCTTCCCCTTTGTACTTACGGCTTAGTTCTTGTAGTGCAGGGGTTCCCAACCTGGGGTAAATTACCCCAAGTGGGGTAATTTAGTCTTTTCTGTGGGGTAATTGGGAGACAGAGGGTGACCAAGAATTTGTTTTAATAAAATTATATCCATTGTATTAGGCTTTAGACTAGGGCAGCTGAATCTGTCCTTTTCTGTCCTTTTATTCAAAAGTTCTTTACTTCCCTGCATAATACCACATACAAATATATTAATACATTTTTTTTAAAGTATGGGCTACAATGCTGCTGTGGAAGCACAAGCAAAATGGGGTAATGAGTGAAAGGAGGTGTGGAGAGCAGGGAATGAGCAAACAATGGTAGGGAGCCCTTGTTGTAGTGGATCCATGTGTGTGTGTGTGTGTGTGTGTGTGTGTGTGTGTGTGTGTGTGTGTGTGTGTGTGTGTGTGTGTGTGTGTGTGTGTGTGTGTGTGATAATTTTCAGCAAAAATGTCCAAAAGTTCGGTTGACATCAAAGAATGAGTTGCTTGACTCCGGAGTTGCATCATTGGTCACCTCAAGGGAACAAGATGAACAGATAAAGGGACGGCAGTCACTAAAGTCGTGTTAACAGCGTTGTTATGCATAACATTTATTACATTTCTTTAGGAGAAGTGACTGACTGAATAATGATATTTTTCATGCCATAAAAAAAATATACATAAATATAATGTCTTCTCGGCAGGCTTCTAGATATGTCGTCATCAAGAGGTGATTCAAGGCACTTTTCTTATGCATAGACGTAAAGACAATTTTCCTTGGTAGAAAAAAATCATTTCAACATAATGTCGAAAATTTAGTGTGCACAATCGTGAGTGCTAAAATCCCGAAGAGCTCTCCGTTAGTATAAATTATCTGCATGACTTGCTGTGAAGACAAGGCGGTTTTTGTCGTATGGGCAATGCCACAAGGAAACGCTATAGTTGTTTGTGACATAATTTTTAGTTTTCAACGCAGGAAACAAGGGAATGATATTTGGAGCACTGCATAGTATATTTTTCTTGTGATATACAGCAATATTTAATCACTTCCTGTGATATTTTGAAATTTCTGTCGGTAAAATATTGCATGCATTCCTAACTTGACAGGTTATGCATATGAATCACGTGATCTCTTTTCCTTGGCAGCTGATAAATTTCACCTCCGAGGCCATCCTCATGTACCACAATGGTTGCCGTCTGGCGGCAAGCCACATCGAGGGTATTAATCTTGGTAAGAGTCCAAAATCCTGAGAAAAAAGCAGCAGTTGCCAAGCTTTCACCTACTACTTACTTGTATCTTCCTGAACTAAGAAGTTACAGGCCATGTGTCGCGGGTCGGAAAGCCTTGGAATTTCACCCTTTCGTTACTCGCCTTTGATGGTACCGGACTATCACCCCAGGAGTCTGGACACAGCCCGTGACTGATACCTGGTACCCATTCACTGCAGGTAGTGGACAGGTAGATAGTGCACAGGTGTAAGGAGACTGCCGATCGGTTTCCACTCCGCCTGCAAATCAATCCTGGGATCTCTCAGATGTGAGACGAGATCACTTAGGAAAAACTGATCGAAAATCGCGATTACAAAATAAAACGCTTACTATCTGAGCTGCGGCTCTGACGGCTGAACTATCTATATTTCCCCTGCGACTTGAAAAAAAAAATGCTGTGCAATTCGACAGTGGAACTGTGTGAAATACATAAATCCCCTGAGAGTGCAGCTTTCTACAGATATGTCGTTCTTTGGCGCAGAAATGAAGATGTGGATATCTCGTTCCCAACCTGGAAAGTCTCTCCATTAAACAGTGCACCTTGCAGCACTCAAGGGAAATTGATTCGCTAGACACGGCGATGAAAAGCGCAGCTCGATTAAGACATGTGAAAAATTGTTAACCAACATCTCACATCATTTAGTTATCCCTTCTTTGAAACAGAAATAATTATTTGCCAGATTGCTCCATATTCTTTTTTTCGTAGCAGAGCACTTTGGCGCGGAATGGTGTTTACTTTAATAATTACCCCGTGCAATAAGGAGACGCTAAAAATACTAACTAAAAAAATCATAGAAAATCCGGGGAACGTGGCTGCGTGGCCTCTTAGCCTCGAGTAGTCTTTTATGCCTTGCGTCGCGCCATTGTTTTCACGACGGTCATCTTGAGAGTGGCGCCGTCAGGGCCCAAGGGTAGGCGGGCAAGAATACTGATTATGTGGGGTCTATAAACATAATATTGATGATCATAATAATGATGATAATGATAAAAGTAACATTATTAATAGTAATAATAATAATGAGAATAATTATTATAATAATTATTATTATTACTGTTATTATTATTATTATTATCATTATTATTATTATTATTATTATTATTATTATTATTATTATTATTATTATTATTATTATTATTATTATTATTGCTATTGATATAGTTATTACTGTTGTAATTATTATCATTATAATTATTATTATTACACATTACTATATTATAATTTATATATTTATCACTCTGGTTATTTTATTATACGCCTTGTATAAGCCTCCATGGTGGAGTGGTTAGCGTGGCTAGCTACAAATCCGCGTACCAAGCTTAATTCGTATCCCGGCCCGGGTAGTCGGTGTGCAGCTCACCCAGCTTTTCATACTCCGTTTAGAGATAGTCGATAAATTGGTGCCTGGGTAAACAAGGAAGGTAAGTCGGATCTCACACTGGCCCTGGGTCCCGAGAGAATAGGAATTTATCCACCACAGGCTCAAGGCCCAGTGTGACGGAGAAGATCAACGCGGCCACGCGCAGCGATAACACATATCCTCCACTTTACCTTAATTAAAAGTATTATTACTATTATCACTATCGTAGAGGTAAAGGTAAAGTTGGGTGTATAACCTATACCTGCTCATCTCAGTACCGCTGTCCCTTTTAGCTTATGGTAGGTAAGAAGATATTGCCCGGGACACGGCTCAGTGTGAAGTCCTGGATTACCATAGTCTACCTTCCCAAGGTTTCCCGGGGACTCATTTGTCGACCAACCCGAATAGAGGATGAACAGCACGGTGAGTTGCACGCCGACCACAAGGGCTGGGATTCGAACCCGGGTCCGCAGAGTCGTCCGCGTATTCTTAAGGAGGCAAAACATCAGCTCAGCAAGCCCCTCTTGAACATATTCTAAAAGTCGCTAAACACAGGAAAAGTACCACTAGAATGGAAACTCGCTAAAGTAACTCCTATCTTTAAAAAAGGCGACAAGTCACAACCAGGTAGTTATCGATCGATCAGTCTAACGTCAATCGTGTGCAAAATTTTGGAGACGATCATTCGCGAATTTTTTTTTTCTTTTTTAAGATAACAGACTAATTAAGGATTCGCAACATGGTTTTCGAAACAAACGTTCCTGTTTGACTAACCTCCTCGATTTCTTCAACTACATCTTTAATGTATACGATGAAAGTCAATCAGTAGACAGTATATATCTTGACTTTCAGAAAGCATTTCACAAAGTCCCTCATAACCGCCTCCTTAGTAAATTGCAAACTCATGGTATAACTGGTAATATTCATAAGTGGCTCAAAGACTGGCTTACCGACCGTAAACAGGTAGTTGTTATGAATGGTATATCATCTGACTGACGAGATGTCAAAAGCGGTGTTCCACAGGGGTCGGTGTTGGGACTTATTTTGTTTCTAGTGTACGTAAATGACATTGACGAGGGGCTATCGTGTAAAATATCGAAATTTGCAGACGACACAAAAATAGCCAGCAGAGTCACTACGACAATGGATAAAGAAGACTTCCAAGCTGATCTCGAACGTTTAAGTAATTGGGCACGAACATGGCAAATGAATTTCGATATTGAAAAGTGCAAGGTTATGCATATCGGAATCAACAACGATCGTATTCATTATCAAATTAACGGAGTGCGACTTTCTGAAGCCAGGAAAGAAAAAGATCTTGGAGTAATAATTTCGAACGATCTTAAACCGATTCAACATTGCACAGAAGTAGTAAAAACTGCCAACAAACTGATCGGATTTATTTGTCGTACATTTGAAAATAAACCAGAAAAAGTAATATTGACACTACAATTCGTCAGTTCGCCCACATCTTGAGTATTGCGTTCAGTTTTGGTCTCCCCATTATAGAGGAGATATAGATAAACTTGAGAGGGTGCAGCGTCGAGCTACTAAAATATCCTTAGACTGCGAAATAAACCGTACGAAGACAGACTTAAAGAACTAAACTTATTCAGCTTATCAGAGCGCAGGCTTAGAGGTGACCTTTTCGAAGTGTTTAAAATGTTCAAGGGATTCGACAACGTCAATGTTCTTGATTATTTTACAGTCTTTCAATCAAGCGTAACAAAAAACAATGGATACTAAATAACGAGGAAGCGTTTCAACTTAAATGAATCAAAACACCTTCAACCGTGTCATCAATGTTTGGAATGGTCTGCCTCAAAACGTCGTCGAAAGCGTAACTATTTGCACGTTCAAAAACCGACTTGACAAATATTTAGAAGCTAACCCGAACATCCGCTATTTTGCTCCGGTCTAACAAAAAGTCGTCGATCGCCACAAACATCCTTGTTAGGGCCAAGAGGTCTGTTGCTGTTTGCTTTTCCTTTGTATTCGTTTATCTTCTTCTTCTTCTTCTTCTTCTTCTTCTTCTTCTTCTTCTTCTTCTTCTTCTTCTTCTTCTTCTTCTTCTTCTCCTCCTCCTCCTCCTCCTCCTCCTCCTCCTCCTCCTCCTCCTCCTCCTCCTCCTCTTCTTCCTATTTTCTTCTTCTTCTTCTTCTTCTTCTTCTTCTTCTTCTTTTTCTTCTTCTTTTTCTCTTTCTCCTCTTCCTCCTCCTCGTCCTCCTCCTCCTCCTCCTCCTCCTCCTCTTTCCTTTCACCCTTCTCTTTCTTTCCTGACCCTCCTTCTCGTCCTCTTTTCCCTCCTCCTCCTCCTCCTCCTCCTGTTACTCCTGCTCCTTTTCCTCCTCCTTCTCCTCCTCCTTCTCCTCCTCCTCGATGCGTTGGGTTGGAAGGGTTAACGGCCAGGCATTTTTCATTTTTCGACTTGCAATTTTTAATGTTTACTTCGAGTTTCAGAATTTTCCTTTTTACGATATAAGTGCATTTCAATGATTTTGTTGACGTCAGTGAAAAAACAACGCCGCTGGCATAAGGAATATATACAACCTTGATCACGTAAATGCTGAAAACAAAAACAATAACAGCAGTAACAAAAACTGCTTCTTTTGGTGAGAGCTTTGAGTTATGTCCTGCTCCCCATGTCTCTGGTACCAGGAACACCAACATAATTTTTCTTCTGGATTTTGCAGGATCCAAAAAGTTCAGAATTGCTGTTTTTTGTTCGTATCAGAGCCCAGAGCTGCACCATTGTACTCCCATGTCTAGTGGTGTAGCAATGCGCTAGGGGTAGCCATGGAGACTGACAGCATTGTCATCAGTACTCGTTGGGGAGTCCTGAAAAACTGAATGGTTTTCCGAAGAGCACAGTTCTTTACATTGAACAGTTCTTTAGACTAGAGTATAGGCTGGTTTGCTAAACTCAAGTTTCATGTTAGGTCAAAGAGAATTTCAAGATGTAATCATATTAAAACATTGGTCTCAGACACACTTAAAATGTGTGATCGTAAAAGTGAAACAGTAAAAACAAAACAGAACAGTAAAACATTGGTCTGAGGCACACTTAAGATGAGTTACCATAAAAGAGAAACAGTAAGAAAGAAGACATAACCAGTACTTGATAAAATAGCTACAAATTGAATTGATCTTCGAG
>NC_066566.1:10823767-10861267 GCF_024679095.1 Eriocheir sinensis | reverse complement strand
TTGCCAATCCGATGCTTCACCATTAAGAACTACACGTTGTTCTCTGTTGGTGAGCCAGTCATGACTCCACGCACATAGATGGTCGTTAATACCGTGGGAACGCAGTTCTGAAATAAGCCTAACGTGAGGAACTTTAACAAACGCTTTCTGAAAATCTAGGTAAATTACGTCATATGGGCTTCGGGCGTCCCAACATGTATAAACATCGTTGAAAAAGGGTAATAGGTTGGTAAGGCAAGCCCGATTACTACGAAATCCATGCTGACTATCAGTTATCAAATCATTTGTTTCAAGGAAAGTGATCATTTTATCCCTGATTATTTTTTCGAATAGTTTAATTAGGACAGACGTAAGGCTGATGGGACGATAATTACTGGCTTGTTTTTTATCTCCTTTTTTAAAGATCTGGGTAATATTGGCCTTTTTCCACTCGAGAGGCACACTGGCCCGTGCTAATGACTTGTTGAATATTAATGTTATGGGTAAGTCTAGCTGTTAACTACATTCTCTCAACACGCGAGGAGATAAATTGTCGGGGCCCGGAGATTTATTTGGATCTATTTTCTGCAAGTACGCACGCACTTCGCTGATATCAATGTCGGTCAATGCAAGCTTATGTTCTTCAGGGCCTTGAAAAATTTTCTTCCGGGCTGGAATCGATGCCATGTTCTCTTTTGTAAATACGCTACTAAAGGTTGAATTTAGGAACGACGCCATGCCTTTATCATCACTAATTGTATTGCCACTTAATAGTAATGGGCCGATATTATTTTTAACAGTTTTTTGTTTCTTATGTAACTGAAAAATAACCTGGGATTTTTCTTAGCATCGAGTGATATTTTCATCTCATATTCGCGTTTCTGTTTTCTTGATGTAATTAGTATGATCCTGAGAATTATGCGACAGCTTATATTGCTTGTACAGTTTTCTTTTTTCGACGATGATTTTTTGTAGGTAATTATTCATCCACAAAGGTTTATGATTATCAGTCCTTCGTGGCTTGAATGGAATTAATTTATTTACACTCGCAGTGATTTGTGCAGTAAAACGATTATACATTTCTTTAACGCTGACGTTGTTGAGCAAATGATTCCAATTTACTGAAGCCAGTTCTCTTTTTAGGTCCATAAAATTTACTTTACTATAATTAGGTATTAAGAGTGAGTTTCCTCGTGCTTTTGTTTCAATATATAAAGCGCATCTGATTATGTTGTGGTCACTGCTTGCAAATGGTTCGCCGACCTCACAGGCGGTTATGAGGTGGTTGTCGGTCGTGAAGACTAAATCCAGAATGTTATTTCCTCGCGTCGGCGCGGTAACTGTTTGATAAAGAAATATATCTTGCGCAAAATTTAATAATCTAGTTCCTTCCCTGTCGGCAGATAGTGCAGACCAGTTAACAGAGGGGTTATTGAAGTCGCCGCATATTATTGCATTTCTGTTTCTGATAATTTTATTTATCTCTGCGTAGAGATTTCCATCAATGTCTTCATTTGATTTAGGAGGTCGGTAAACTACGCCCAGAACATACTTTTCATTATGGATCGTCGCTTGTACATACAATGAATCATAAGCCTCTGTTTCGGTTGTGTTAAGCTGAATGACTTCTAAATTACTTTTAGCATATACTATTACACCTCCACCTTTTTTGTGTAGACGACACTTAGCAAACGCGTTGTAACCATTGATAGCTTCTTCACTTAACTGATGCTTGTCACGCGTATTTAGCCATGTTTCTGTGATCAAAATGAAGTCGGGTTTTTCACTAATTGCATGGGAGGAGGAGGAGGAGGAGGAGGAAGAAGAAGAAGAAGAAGAAGAAGAAGAAGAAGAAGAAGAAGAAGAAGAAGAAGAAGAAGAAGAAGAAGAAGAAGAAGAAGAGGAGGAAGAAGAAGAAGAAGAAGAAGAAGAAGAAGAAGAAGAAGAAGAAGAAGAAGAAGAAAGAGAAAAAGAAGAAGAAGAGGTGGAGGAGGAGAAAACATGGATATGTGGAAGAACAGGAAAGAACACCTCTTGACTTATGACGGAGTTGACTGCTGTAGTGATGTATCTGTTCGCCAGGCATTTCAGTGACCCGCAGAACAAAATAAAACACTTGTAAGAGAGCACTCAGACTGCTCTTGCCACGAAATGTAAGGGCCAGTGTGATCATTTTTCTTATAAGGCGGTCGGTTTGGGATTAAAAAAAAAAAGGCATGGCGGTGAAATGAATGACTAAAGAATGAAAAATCCACATAAATACTCATTCTTGTGTGATGAGTGAGAGTTTTATTTTGTCAACAACAGCATTATATCATCCTCTTCTTTTAAGGTGTCTCAGATGTCAACGTCTTCTTTCTCCGACTCCCATTATATTTCTTTTCCGCCTCCATTAGTTTGCTTTAAAATCTAATCCTTGTACTCTTCTTCTTACTTACACTGTATTACTTTTATGGGGTTTATCGTCCCCAGAAAAATACCTCGCAGAAATAAAAGCCAAGAATTTCTGTTTAAGGAACTGAGAAAGAGGGAAAGAGGGAATATAGCGAGGTCGGCGGAGGTCATTGGCGGTGCGGGGTGAGGTCAGCGAAGGGCGGAAAATGTTGCCTTTCAGTGCACCTTTCTTGTTCGGTAATTAACGGTTTTTTTTTGTATGTGTGTGTGAGAGAGAGAGAGAGAGAGAGAGAGAGAGAGAGAGAGAGAGAGAGAGAGAGAGAGAGAGAGAGAGAGAGAGAGAGAGAGAGAGGCAGCAGACGTCAAGGGCTCTTAGAATGGGGGGGGGGGGGTCCGTGCATTTGTTATTGTTGTTGTTGTAGTTGTTATTTCGTTATGATTATATTTTTCGTTACTTGTTTATTTGTTATATTAATACTGTTATGATTGTGGGCATTGTTATTATTATATTGTTATTATTATTATTATTATTATTATTATTATTATTATTATTATTATTATTATTATTATTATTACTATTAATACTATTATTATTGTTCTCATCTCTTACAAGCATATGGTTGTTAAGAACCCACCACTCCGGGACACAGAGTCAGTGTGACATCCAGATTACACAGTTTACCTTCTGCAGCTTTTTTTCCTGATACCCATTTATCGACCAGTCTGAAAGGGAGGTTGAAATGATGGGTTTCGATTCGTGTCATCTGCTCATGCCTGGACCGAACCCGGGCTCATGGATTCGCAGCTAGGCCTGCCAACCACTACGCCACAGTGAGGGGAGTGGGCTGGTAGTATTGACGGAGGGACGCCTGATTGAACCACTCCAACGAAGAGTACCACCCTCACCGCCATCTTTACACGTATACATCCTCCCTCTGCTGCCAGGCAGCCACCCTCCTGCTGCCTTCCCTCACCCACCCGGGTCCTGTCTCCCTCATCCTCCACGCTAACTTGTTTCACCAAAAATTAAACACCTCACCAGCTGAATGAAACCATTCATCACATTTTCTCTTATTAAGCAAGCATCGTTACTTGTTTTAATATACAAATTTTAACGGTTTTAATTGCATGGAAAATGGACAATTATTGTGAATAACACGATAGGCTTACAGGAAGCTGCCATCAAGGTAGACTTCTGGTGACATACAGCAACAGAAGCTCAGATATATTTTCCTTCTCTTTCATCAGGCGAAAATTAATGAAAAATATAGTATGAACTTTACATAATTAGCGTGCTCTCTCTCTCTCTCTCTCTCTCTCTCTCTCTCTCTCTCTCTCTCTCTCTCTCTCTCTCTTTCTCTCTCTCTCTCTCCTCTATTGATGATTTTAGAGATTGCGTGTTCTTTTATTTCCGTACTTTTATTCAGCACCATTCCATACTCTTAATGTAATTAAAGCTGCACCAGCGATGTAGGAAACAGTGTTTATGCGTCATAGTGTGAGAGGATCAGGTAGTCTCGCCCTTCAAGCCACCCACTTCTAGCCGCCACTCAGTACAGGAAGTTTGACAAAAAAATCTCGTCTCCATAAATGAAAAGTTAAGACTGAGGGTTCTGGGTTTTTTTATTGTTGATATTTTATTTCGGCACTCTTTTTTATCAGAAAAGTATGTGGAGGGAATTCCAACCACAGACCTTCCCTTACCGAACAGGTGTGACAGCCCAGGCGAAAAACGCGATATGAGGAAAAAGTAGAGAGGTTTTTGTGCTGCCCAATAAACACCTGTCGCCTCCATCCCGCCTTCACTGGCTCCTGGGCGAGGGGGAGGAGGGCCGGTGCGTGCGCGCGCGCGTCTGTCCGTGTGTGTGTGTGTGTGTGTGTGTGTGTGTGTGTGTGTGTGTGTGTGTGTGTGTGTGTGTGTGTGTGTGTGTGTGTGTGTGTGTGTGTGTGTGTGTGTGTGTGTGTGTGTGTGTAATTCACCTCTTGGTCTGCTGCGGGTCTCTCTCGAGACAGCCAGCCGTTCCCCTACGGAAGAGCACAAAGCTCATAGTACCGATCTTTGGGTAGGACTGAGACCACTCACACACAACACACCGCGACAACGAGGTCACAACTCCTTGCCTGACGTCGCGTACCTACTCACTGCTAGGTGAACAGGGGCTACACGTGAAAGAAGATAAACCCAACTTATCTTCACCCGGCCGGGGAATTGAACCCCGGTCCTTCTGGTTGTGAGGCAGACGCTCTACCCCTGAGCTACCGGGCCGTGTGTGTGTGTGTGTGTGTGTGTGTGTGTGTGTGTGCCACTGAGAGAGACCGGTGGCAGACCGGCGGTAGACCGGCGGTAGACCGCGAGTGAACACCTGTGTCTGACCTGGGGATTAGCAAGGGAGGAAGGAGGAAAACGAGGAGGAACAGGTAGGAGCGAGGGATGAAGACAGAGAGGGAGATGAGATAAAGGAGGAAGAGGAATGGGTGAAAGAGAGAGAGAGAGAGAGAGAGAGAGAGAGAGAGAGAGAGAGAGAGAGAGAGAGAGAGAGAGAGAGAGAGAGAGAGAGAGAGAGAGAGAGAGAGAGAGAGAGAGAGAGTGTTTTATGCACACGAATGAATTTAGGTATGAAGCTGTTTATGAGGTAATTATAAATATATGAAAATGCAAAGAAAGTGTTTGCTCGTCAATGTGCCGCAGGTCTGCCGCCGGTAGGCCGGCGGTCTACCGCCGACTGACCTGCTGCAGTCGCCGGTCGGAGAAATCGAAAATCGTATATGGTCGCCGGTCTACCGCCGGTAAACCGCCGGCCTACCGGCGGTAAGCCGCTGGTCCCGGGATTATTGCCTATTTTGTCGGCGGTCAGGCCCCGATCGGCTTATCGGGAGACATCGGGGACGATCGGGACCGGGACCGGGAATGTGTGAGAGCCCCTTTAAGTGTGAGTCACCTGCTCGTCGTTGAAAGTGTTCCGCGTTAATGTGAATTAGTAATATGACATTTCAGAAGACGGTCCGAAGAATATCTCTTACAATGAAAATTTGTGACATTATATATTTTACAAGCTGGAGGTCGTGGTAATGCAATTCCTAACACATTAAGATCATTATTTATATTGATCACATTCACATAGACATTTTTTGTTCAGTAATCAATCAACGAGAGCATACACCCGAGGCACGTTGTTTTGCCAAACCTACGACGTCATTCCAGGGGATCCTCCAAAACGATGCTCCATACAGGCCCATGTACAGACCTCACAGCAGGATCTGTTCATTTTTGGCTTCATCTTTGCCTCCTCCGCAGAGGATACAACCCGGAGAGTTTCGATTCAGTTTCACAAAGTAATCGCCAATTAGACACAAATTAATTGCTGTGATATCTCATAAATCTGCGCAGAAACCTTTAACCAAAGGCATCCAGGTCACTATTTAGGGTTAATATCTCACAGCCATACAGTAAAACAGGGAGCACAAGGAATTTCATGATCCGATTCTTTGTCCTTGTACACAGGTGTCGATAACGCCATATACCCTTGTTGAGCTAATCCATAACACCGTGGTTCAAACCAATCCAGGAGACATGAAGTCGTGCAGTGTTTCGAAAACCATCACCAGAACCTCCAGCGGCTCATCGAGGATCACTGTCTCATCTGCAAAAAAGGAAGGACGGTGACCCTGATATTACTAATAGGTGTTTCATAATGACTTTGGTCCAAAACTTTGCCAAAACTCCGCTCCATACAAGTGTTGAAAAGGGATGGGTGCAAGGACGCAACCCCGTCTCTTTCTCTCTTCACAGGAAAAGGTGGATGCGCCTTCCTTAAACTTCACCGCACTCACAGTCCCAGGCTGCATGTTCATCAATAAAGTAATCATTCTCGCTGCTATACATCGAAGTTGCAGGAAATCCCAGAGTGACTCGATGCGCTGAATCAAATGCCTTATCGAGATTGACATAAGCTGCAACCATCCCTTGTTGAAACTCACCTTGGCGTTCCACCAGTACGCGAAGTATGCGATCAGCTATCAACGTACCAAGAGTGAACCCGGACTGCCTAGACCTCTGCAGCAGCTGGCTCCTAATTTCCATAAACAGTAGATGGACAAGCTCCTTGCCTGGGAAAATGAACAATATGACACCGAGGTAGCTGTTGTAATCCTGATGATCCCCTTGCTGTTTTCAAATTGGAACGACAAACATGTGTTTCCTATCAAGAGGAATGGTATCAGATTGCCGTACAGCAGTCAAAACCGTATGCATCCTATGGCTTATGGCTCCACCTCCAGCTTGAAGCAGATACGTAGCCTACTAATATTACTAACCAGCTGCCATTCCATCCTTGAACTTTGCAACAGTTTCTTCGACTTCGTCAAGAGAGGGATAGATTTAGTCGATGAGCAGATCAGTATCCAACAAGCCCATCAGTTGGAAACAGAACAGCTGCTCAAAGTGCTCAGCCCAACAAGTTATCTGCCCACTCATGCATTAGGCGAAGCAGCCATCTGCTGTTCGGATATCCTTCACTCGAGAGGCCGACTTGCATTGAAGATTCATTAGGGCTCGCAGGAAACAGGTCCGATGTCATTAGCAATGAAAGAAATTATCAATATTCACAGCGAGACTCTTGACACACCTCTCCTCGTCTCTCCTCTGAAAAGCCTTAGTCCTACGTGGCAGATCACCATACTGGTCCTGAGCAAGCCTGGCAGAGCGACTCTTCAGTATTATCCAGCGTCTTCCTGGAGCCAAACCACTCTTTGACTTCTAGCGCTCTTCAATTCACTTCATTGCACCAAGAAGAGTTTAATTTTTCAAGGTATCACATAATTCTATAGTGTCCTTAGTGTTACTGAGCACGTAGAACTAATTTGAGACTGTCACAACATACCCATGAGCACACTCCAAGTTTTTATTTTTATTTTGTAGCTGAAACAAAGTTTGGATTAATCTTGAGATTATTATTAACTCTACATAAACAACATGAACAACAACAAGCCGCTGAAAAAAACTGCACTCCGAAGAAGCCTGCAGAGCAGGAGGATCCTTCTACGAGCACTTACGAGGATGCGATCAATCTCCTTAGCTACCCCTCCATCATTGCTATGCCATGTTCAGCGTTGCAGCTCTGGTCTCTGATACCAAGAACCTGCAAGTTTCAACCCTCGAGATCTAATAAAATTCAGAAAAGGAAATGTTGATGTTTCTGGCACCAGAAACATGGGATCCTACACACAATTTATATCCAGAATTCTCAGTGGCAGTCTAAGTTTAACCTTGTATAGGCCAACCGGCCTCTTGCAGACTCCTTACGTTCTTATGTTCTTATTTATATTCCCCAGTTTAAGTTCCCCCAGACGATGAGATGAATCTCGAGGTGGATACTGGTCTAATATTGAGTCGATTTTGACGTAGAACGCTTCTCTCTCGTCAGTTCCACACCTTATAGTAGGTCCGTACACTGCAATAAGAGACGAAGGATAAGGTGTGCTTCAACCTCAGCAACGAATGGCTGCAGTTTGACGGAAATTTCACAGCTACCCTTGTGCGAAGGGTGCCATCGCTCTTGCTTGACCAATATTTTTTTATAATAAGCCTACTAACCTCCACTACTGATCTCGCCACTCTCCTTGTCCCTGAGGGACGCACTATATCCCTTTTCAACCTCCTGAGCTCGTCCGATAATTGAGGTGACCCTTCGAGTGGCTCAGCATGTTCCAAGCACACATACGGAGAATCTATTGAAGATTTTTTTTGGGGGGGGACCTTGGGTAAACCTATATTTTTCCTTTCCATTTTTTTCACATATTACGATGTAAAAGAATAGGAAACAATGTATTACCCTTTACGTTTAATTATATTTTTTCGTTCCCACATCATTAGGTTGACTTTTTTTCCTGCATAAAAATACTAACACAGCTAATTTCCATACAAGAAAACGGAGGAGAGATGAGCCTATCCATTACTCCGAGATTTTCCTTTTCCTTTCCTAACATTCCCACATCCCAAAGTTGAGTAAGCCGGGTTGACTCTCGCTGGTGTGCCGTGCCTGGGCCCGTTGTGACCCCACCGCGTGTTGTGTGTCTGAAGCACCTGCGCGCGGCCCTCAAGAGTTCTCGCCTTTGAGGGATGTTTTGGGCTTTGTTCCCGCCGGTCTCATCCGGCCTGGCACGAGGATGAAAAAGGCTTCGTGAGGTGAGCTTTAATCTGCCTGCTCCTCCCTCTCCTCCTCCTCCTCCTCCTCCTCCTCCCTCCTCCACCACTCGTCGTCGTCCTCCTCCTCCTTCTCTTTCTGTTCTTCTACATTATCTACCTCCTCCTCCTCCACCTCCCTCTCCTCCTCCTCCTCCTCCTCCTTCTCTTCCTCTTTTTTTTTCCTTTCTTCTCTTCTTGTTCTTTCTATTCCGTATCCTCCTCCTCCTCCTCCTCCATGGTGGTGGTGGTGGTTTGTGACGGATACGGGGGAGGGGAAGAAGGGGGAAGGGAGGTCGTGTTCAGTATCTCCTTTGAACAGATCTAGTCCAACCCCCTTCCCCCCTCCCCCCCTCTCTCCTCATTCTCCCTCCCCTACTCCTGTCCTTTCCGTGATTCAGTTCAGCTCGTCAGGCATGGTGAAGGATGAAAGGAAGCTGCCCCCTCCCCTGTTCTTCTCTCTCTCTCTCTCTCTCTCTCTCTCTCTCTCTCTCTCTCTCTCTCTCTCTCTCTCTCTCTCTCTCTCTCTCTCTCTCTCTCTCTCTCTCTCTCTCTCTCTCTCTCTCTCTCTCTCTCTCTCTCTCTCTCTCTCTCTCTCTCTCTCTCTCTCTCTCTCTCTCTCTCTCTCTCTCTCTCTCTCTCTCTCTCTCACACACACACAGTCAAAGCCCAACATTCACCTCTTACTTAAAACACGCACTTAGTAATCTTTAACTCATGCACCTGGCCCCCTCCTCCTCCTCCTCCTCCTCCTCCTCCTCCTCCTCCTAGTTGCCGTCATTCCTACACTCCTGATTCCTGTAACCCCTGCCACCTTTTTTCCCTCACTCGCTTCCCCTCCCCCTGCACGACCCTCCCCTCACCTGTTCCCCCTCCCCTTCATTCTGCCCTTCAATCATCATAAGTACGCGAACAATATTGTCACATTTGATTTATCTAATGGATGTTTGGACTGAATGGAAGCGAGCGCGATATGCTCTCTCTCTCTCTCTCTCTCTCTCTCTCTCTCTCTCTCTCTCTCTCTCTCATCACCAGTCCATTACCCCCCTTCCCTTTTACCCTCCACCCTTCCCTCTCTTCCCCTTCCTTTTACCCTCCACCCTTCCCTCTCTTCCCCTTCCTTCCCCCTCCCCCCTTCCCTTCCCCCTCATGCAGTTGGGCAGCTATCGCGTAAAATTCATTTATTCGACCCAGTTATTCATTGCGCCTTATTTTACTTGTCTGGTTTACGAAATTAACCGGTCGTATCACTTTTAACTTTGTACAGGTCATGATTTTTTTTTTACTGTGTGTGCGTGTGTGTGTGTGTGTGTGTGTGTGTGTGTGTTTTAATCAGAGGTAAGATCGATGTCAGCGTCGAGGCACAAGACTTTCCAATGGCGGCGGTTCACTCTGGTTATTAGATCTTTGAGGAGTCTTTGTCTGCTGGAGGAGGAGGAGGAGGAGGATTCTGACAGGAACGAGCACAGTAAGAGGAGGATAAGGAGGAGGCGGAGCAGGCGACTCTAAAGGTATATATGAAATTTGGATGAAAAGGGAAATGAGAAACTTGATTATAATGACGGAAAATGTATGCATGAGGTGAGCAGAGGGAAGGAGAAAGCAAATTTAATTGAGGAGATAAGCGTAAGTAAAAATGATAAAAGGGTGAATTGAAAGAGGATGCAACCAATCAGCTGAGGAGAAGAGACAAGAGAGTGAATGAAGAACGAGAGGAGGAGAAGTATGTAAGTGAATCAGTGAGCGTTAAAAAATTGCGTTAAGAAGATAATACCGAGCTCTAATTTTGTGCAATATATCACTGCCCGGTCCCTGTCCTCCCCTCTTCACCCTTCGCTCGCCGGCCCTCTCCGCACACTGATAACTCATTCAACCGTGTCTCACTTCATCGTATCTCTATTGTTCCACCATTCCTTACCTTGCTTCCCTCCTCTCTCTTTCATTCTTCCTTCTCTTTTTTATATTTCCTTCGCTGTTGCTCTCCTTCCCTTCATTCATTCCATTTTCATCGCTTCTCATTACTTCTGCTCCTCTGTTTTGTTTTCTCATCTTCCTTCCCTCCTGCCTTCTTTTTTTTTTCATTTATGCATTCATGGGTTTTTTTTCTTTTTCTTATTTTCCTTTCTTCCTTTCCTCATTTCTTTCATTTACTACTTCCTTCCTTTCCTTCTTCATTCCTTTTTTTCTACCTTCCATCCTTCCCATCTTTCTTCCTTTCTGTCATATCATCTCTTCCTTTCTTGCTTCTTTCCTCCCTTCCTTCCGACCAGCCTCTCCTCCTTTCTTCCTTCTTGCCTTACTCTTTCCATTTTATCAATATTTATAGTCTTTGCATATTTCTTGGCGGGTTTTTTTTCCTTCATGTGTATCAGATTTCCTTTTCATTCATATTTTACGTTCTCTCTTTTTCATACGTTACGACGCTCTCACTATGTTTCTTGTTTCGTCGATAGAGCCTGGCTTATACTAGTGCTTGCCTCTTCACTATATTTTTTCTCCCGTCCTCCTCTCCTCCAGTAGGTCATCTCTATTACGAAATCTATGAGCGTTCTAATAAATTTTATCGGCATCGCAAACGCCGATCAACATATTGTCCATCTTCTTGTTGTTTTTCTCTTCAAGTTGTTTTCCTGGCTTACCCATGCATTGTAGACATGACATTGTATAATAACATTTGTTAGCCCTGATGAACCCTACAACATGGCATTATAAACAAAGTCAGCTGGGTTTTTTTTTTTTTTTACGTCTTGGCCTGTGGCGCAAGTAGGCCTTCATAGTAGGGCCTGATGGTCGGCGCAGGGAAGTGTTTATAGTGGCGCCATATTTACTTTTCAGCATTTTCCATTTTAGACCCCTAGTTGTTGGGGGGGTGTTGGAGGGTCATGCGACGCCGATCTAGTACAGTTTTTGTGCTGTTAACACTTGTTGTCTTACCCGGTGGAATGAAAGAAGAGATACAAAAAAAAAATCATTTTCTGCCTGCACGAACCAAAGAAGGAATGGGGAAAGTCGTGTCTTCCTCCTCCTCCTCCTCCTCCTCCTCCTCCTCCTTTCGCCTGAGGGCACTAATAATTCTACAATAATAAAAGACCGAAAAGTATAGTAGGATAAGATGTTTCCATTTATTTCTATGTATTCATACGTGTTCCTCCTCCTCCTCCTCCTCCTCCTCCTCCTCCTATAACTTCTCTGGCTTCCTTCTTGTGCATTGTTTTCCTTATCATTTGGAAGTTACTGGGCAAAATTAATCCTCACATACGTGCTCCTCCATTTGTCACAGATAAGAATGCGCTCGCACACGTGTGTTTCCTGTGTGGTGTGTGTGTGTGTGTGTGTGTGTGTGTGTGTGTGTGTGTGTGTGTGTGTGTGTGTCCGACAGATTCAAGCAGCCGTGTGCGCATGAATTGCGATATTATGCAAAAATACTGTTGTCGTGAAATTTGCATAATAGCGTCCCAAACCTGTGTACACATGTTGTTTCCGTCTGTGTGTGTGTGTATGTGTGTGTGTGTGTGTGTGTGTGTGTGTGTGTGTGTTATTGTCTTACGTGCCGAGCATTTTACATGTGTATTCCCTTCTTTTGTGACACGTTATAATTCTTTCCAGGTAAGCAAACAGTCGGAGAGGGGCGAGGCGCAGGGATGCTGAGGAAAGAAACATGGAGGTAAGGAAACAGGACGCCAGGGTAGTGGACCAGAGGTAATGCATTTCAGGGCGAACTGGTTGGGTGGAATAATGAAAAGTAAATAATAGGAACTTCACGTAGTAATTAGAGCAAACCAGGTATCATGAATAAATACTGTCCATGATATTATTATTTTCAGAATGTGTAGGAGAGAGAGAGAGAGAGAGAGAGAGAGAGAGAGAGAGAGAGAGAGAGAGAGAGAGAGAGAGAGAGAGAGAGAGAGAGAGAGAGAGAGAGAGAGAGAGAGAGAAAGTCAGCTAACCAGCCAATCACGCGTGTGACAAGGCGTGACGTAATCAATATATATAGATCAGAGAGGTGATTGTCAACTTGTCATCCTCCGCTTCCCCCTCACATCCTCCTCCTTCCCTTCCTCCCATCCCCTGCCCTTCACTCCCATTCTTTCCTCCCGTTGTGCCTCTGGCCCCTTTGCAGCGTCTCTCCGCCCTAACAGCCCTCGCCACCCTCCCCGCCATGCCCTGTTTCCCCTCCATCCTCGCCCTTCCCGAGTCGTCCCTTCCTCCAGGACGCCGTGATTGTTACGAGTCTTGTTTCATTTTTTTTTATTTGTATTTAATTATGGCCGAGCATAACCGGAGGTTCCCATTTTCTATGTTATTGAATATATCGATTTGCATCGCCCCCGGAAGGGTTTATGGATGTTGTGATGTAGAGGTTAACGTTATTTGATTCTTCTAAACATGGATCATTATAATATATATATATATATATATATATATATATATATATATATATATATATATATATATATATAGAGAGAGAGAGAGAGAGAGAGAGAGAGAGAGAGAGAGAGAGAGAGAGAGAGAGAGAGAGAGAGAGAGAGAGATTACTATGACTGTTACTACAAATTTAGTCCCTGTTACTTCCATGTACTGGTGTGGCTGTCACTAATTTCGTTCACGATGCCGCTTCTGTTTTTCTTGCCATCGATAAAAGCATATTTAATGATGAGAACCATTACACGTTGATAATAATTCCAGAAATATTAATGATAGTAATGAAAAAATAATAACAGTTACAACAACAACAACAACAACAACAACAACAACAACAACAACGACAACAACATGATTTTGGACGTGGAAGAATAAGTAAGATGAGTGCGTACGTGCGTGTCGCTGGGAGAGATGCTCGGTGAAGTACTATTGATCAGCCGCTGTGTGTTACTGTGTCCCTCCATCAGCATAATGGATTAGAGAGAGAGAGAGAGAGAGAGTATACGAAAAAGGAGTAATGGTAAAAGGCTGTGGACAAAAGTACACAGATGCCAAATTATATTTAGAGGTGCAGCTATATATATATATATATATATATATATATATATATATATATATATATATATATATATATATATATATATAGGTGTGTGTGTGTGTGTGTGTGTGTGTGTGTGTGTGTGTGCACACACACACACACACACACACACACACACAGTAATGCTGTTGCCATATTCTGTCCAGAAATAATAAGAAGCACCAGAATCAATAAAAGCTGGCGGAGGGACGAATGAGAAGAAGAGAGAAAAATCATATCTCAGGGAGGGATGACAGGCAGAAGGGAGAGGGAGAAGAAGGAGGCTGAAAGGAGGGGTGATAAGACAGACGGAGGGGGAGGAAATAGGAAATGTGAATTAATGTTATATATTGTTCCCTTGTGACTTGCAGAAAGCATGGTTGGCCTTATCTTCGGCCCCTAATACGTAATTTCAGCAGTTATATGAAATCATCTAAGTATACAATTTAGATATGATGGTAGCAGTAGTAGTAGTAGGAGGAGGAGGAGGAGGGGTAGGAGGAGGGGAGGAGGAGGAGGAAGAGGAGGAGAAATAATAATATAGGAAGGATAATAAAAAATCAATGATAATATTAATAATTGTGAATATAATAATGATGAATATAATATTGATAATGTGTCAGTAATGCTGCAGCCTGTCTGATTTTATTTTGTCTGCCTCTCAAATATTTGGAGTTGAAATATAGAAATACGAAAATAAATAAAGTGTCGGGCCGAAGCATACCATTTTTCATGGACTTCACACCTGATTGGTAAAATGAAAAAAAACAATATGGCGAGTTGCTACATGCACTCCATATTTTCCTGTCAAAATATACCTACGGCCATGAATCTTTGAAAAATAGTATTTTCAATAGTTGCGAAAAATATATAGGTAATAAAACTCTAAACAATTAATACAGGCAAAGCTTTCTTCCATAAATCTTTCCTTTACGTTGCAGCGTTCTCCATCTCAATGGTTTGACAGTTTGCGTTCTGGAAACTCAACTTTCTAAGCTAAACTACCACCTGTGTATTCCTGGTTACCAAATATTGCCTCCCTTGCTGGCTGTGCATATAAATATATCGATAAGTATAAAAATAAATAGACGTCACGTATTTTACATTATATTTATTATTTACATCGAAATTGTGGACGAGGGGTAGAATCAACAGCAAACAAGCGGTTGTTTCCATACATGCACAGAAAACAAAACTTCGAACAAGTGACAATATAAAAATAATCAAGAAATTAAAGCAAACTCAAACAAATAAAATACAATTCACAGTCGAGCTATGTACAAAAAAAAAAAAATCCTAATAATTCATTTTACAGAGAACAAGACCTGGAATATTGTGTATTTATTTCATCTGAGAGAGAGAGAGCGAGAGAGAGAGAGAGAGAGAGAGAGAGAGAGAGAGAGAGAGAGAGAGAGAGAGAGAGAGAGAGAGAGAGGAGAGAGAGAGAGAGAGGGGGGGTAAAAAGGAGGGAGGAAGGTAAATCACCGACATCGAGTCTCTCATTTCTACCATACTCGTTAACCTTTTAATCCCCTATTTCCCTCTCTTCTCCATGGCCCTCGCCTTGCTCCCCCCCCCCATCTCCATCCCTTAACTTGATAGACGGGAAGGATTTGAATGCGCTCTTGACGTTTCCAATCAGCAGGAGAGAGAGAGAGAGAGAGAGAGAGAGAGAGAGAGAGAGAGAGAGAGAGAGAGAGAGAGAGAGAGAGAGAGAGAGATCACAGAATCAACATGAATGAGGTCCACCTAATTATCAGAGTGGCATTAGGAAGAGGCAGACGAGATATTCGCATGGCTGCTCCCTTACTCCTCGTCCTCCTCCTCCTCCTCCTCCTCCTCCTCCTCTTTCTCCCCTTCTCAACATCTTCCTATCCATTACTATGACATTCATTGTTTGGCTTTCTGGCATTTCCTTTACAAATGAATTCACTTTTTCTGTGATAGAATCTTTCTATTTTATTTATTATGACTATCAAAACGATGAACGATATCAATTAATAGACGAGCGCATGTTTCCACAAATGTGTCAGTAAGGAAAACCGAACTTTTCAATATTCCATCTAACCCGACCAACTGGCCAGTGAGTCGACTTACCAGAGCGCTAACCAGCCTGCCAGATAGTCATTTAGCAAACCAGCTCTCCAGCTGGGCTGTTTACTACCTTCATAGTGGGCACACTAGCCAGGCTGCCCTCAAGCCAGAGGCCAGCCTACCAGGGCCACCTAGCCAAATTGCCAGTAAGCTAGCTTATCAGTGGGCCAACTAGCCCACAGTTTGGAAAATGGTATAGATCACACGACTGATAGCCAGTGGACCAGCTTACCAGAAGATTAGCCAGCTCGTTAGTTGGCCACTAGGTTAACCAACAACCCATATGACCAATCAGATTGTGAACCAGATAGTCAGCCAGTTCTTAGGCTGGCTAGTGTGCCAGCTGATCAGATCAACCAACCAGTCAGCTGCTCATACGGACAGCCAGCTCCCAGATGACAATCGAGCAAGTGACAAGCTCAGCAGAGATCTTGGTAGCTCGCAAGCTAGCCACCGGGCCAGCAAGCCTACCAGCTGGCCAGTGATCAGCTACTCCACGAGTTGGCTAGTGACAGCTACCCAACCTATCATATAGCTAGTGGGCCAGGCAACTATAATGTTAGCTTCTCGACAGCCAGATAGATAGTCAGCTTGTGTACCATCTGGGTAGTCGATCAGCCAACTCGCCAAGAGAAAAGAAGGCCAACCAGTCTGCTACCTGAGATTGAACCAGCCAACCCACAAGCTGGCCAGAGACCCAGTCTGTCACCCAGCATGGAAGTGGGCCACCTTACCAAAAGACCAGCCAGCTCGCCAGCTAATTGGTGGTCTTCCTTACTATAGAGCCAGCCAGCTCACGAGCTGGGCAATGGGCCTTTCAGCCAACCAGTTGGGCATTGGTCCATTCAGTCTACCATCTGGGCAGTGAAATAACCTGCCAACCAACTGAGTAATCGGCCAGATAGTCGGATAGGGGGCCAGCCAGCCGCCAACTATTCAGTGGGCCTGCCAGACCACCAACTTTCCATTGGGCCCATCCAACCCACCAGTTGGGCAGTTGGTCAGCCTGGCCGTCGACATGGCAGTGGGCCAGCTAACCTGCAGTGATCCAGCACACCTAGAGGCCAGTTAGTCCTCGAGCTGGACATACGGTCGGCCATGCAGCTAGGAGGTCTACCAGATTACTAGAAAGCAAGCTAACCCACCGGCTGAGCAATCGGCCAGCCAGTCCTGCTGCCACTCACACACAAAAAAAGGATGGAAGTTCCAAAAAGAGATCATCAATTTACGTTCGAAAGGTGTCTTGATAATCCTCTTTTA
Organism: Eriocheir sinensis; assembly: GCF_024679095.1. Taxonomy (NCBI): domain Eukaryota; kingdom Metazoa; phylum Arthropoda; class Malacostraca; order Decapoda; family Varunidae; genus Eriocheir; species Eriocheir sinensis. Next base: position 10,844,360 of record NC_066566.1, on the reverse strand, counting down.
AAGACGTTCGTGTTGTAAGGATAAAATAGAGACGATGGATTATCATTTTGGAGTTCACCAATGAAAGTGTTGAAGGAATGAAGATGATTTTTAAATCTTGCATTAGGAAGTTGGACAGCATTGGGGCGTGATAAAATCGAGTTCTGTGCAGCGAGGATTTGGGAGGCGTTAGAGGCATTGAGTTGGCAAGTTCAAAAGAGCAATTACGGCAACACGAAAAGAGCAATAAAATGCAAGAAAATCGATATTGCGACGAAATTTAAAGGGTAAAAGACAGTCAATAAGAGAAGGGAAGTTGTTGGGGTGAAAAAACTTCTCCAAAACCGCTGGGTGGATGGAACTTCCCCTTCATATGGAATGCATCTGCTTTATGCAGAATGAGAAAATGCCATATCATAAAATTGTATATCATTATCTAACACTTATAGTTTTTAATATAATTATTATTATCATAGTTATTATTATTGGTATTATAATTACTCTTCTCATTATTGTTATTATTATTATTATTATTATTATTATTATTATTATTATTATTATTATTATTATTATTATTATTATTATTATTATTATTATTATTATTATCATCATCATCATTGTTATTATTATCATCGTGATGATCATAATCATCATCATCAATAATATTACTTACTGAATTTGTTTTCACACTGCCATTACCACCACGTGTCTCCGTGGTTCAGTAGTAAACGAGCCTCCCCACGAATCTGCGGGCCTAGGTTCGAATCCCGACCCGGACAGTCGGCGCGCAACCCACCCAGGTGTTCATTGGTTCTTTCAGGATGGTCGACAAATGAGTACCCGGAAAACCCGGGTAAAGTAAAACTGTGGAAACCCGAATGTTGCACTGGCCGCTAACGTGTTCTCACCCACCACAGTCTCAACGGCCAATGGCACAGAGATACGCACCACGGCCACGCGCATCCAGAAGCGTAAGCTCCCAAGTTTACCTAAACTACCATTATGATCGTAATGCTCATCATCATTAAAGATATCGCCGTCATCTGTTTCATCATTGATTACGTAGCATGTTTCAATGGCACTATTGTGCCGTTAGCATACTTGTTGTGGTCCTTTGAAGATTTCATCTCTCTCCGCCTCCGTGGAACAGTGGTTGGCGGACCTGGCTACGACTCCGCGGACCCGGTTTCGAATCCCGGACCGGGCAGACGGCGTGCACTTCACCCAGCTGTTCATCCTTCCTTTCGGGCTGCTCGATAAATGGGTACCCGGGGGAGGTTAACTGTGGCACGGCCGGATTTCACATTGGCCTGTAGCCCGAGGTAATGGGCTCTTTCCACCACATGGGCCAACGGTACAGAGATGAGCACCGCAGCCATGCGTAGCTGTAGTGTATGCACCCAACTTTCTCTCTCTCTCTCTCTCTCTCTCTCTCTCTCTCTCTCTCTCTCTCTCTCTCTCTCTCTCTCTCTCTCTCTCTCTCTCTCTCTCTCTCTCTCTCTCTCTCTCTCTCTCTCTGTGTGTGTGTGTGTGTGTGTGTGTGTGTGTGTGTGTGTGTAATTCACCACCACGGCCTGATCACGAGTTGGACTCGCAATCGCCAGCAAGTACCCTCCCGATATGAGCAAGCTCATGCTCATTATTGTTGATCTGTGGGTACTACCAGGACCTTACACCCACACACCCCATCCCCCTTACTCAAAGGATGACAGTAACCACTCCTTGTCAGCGGGAAGGTTCCGGCCTGAGCGGGGCTCGAACTACCGCCTGTCAGGCCGTGAAGCCTGGCAGCGCTGCGCTCTAACCGGTGAGCTACGGAGCGGTGTGAGCTACGGAGCGGTGTGTGTGTGTGTGTGTGTGTGTGTTCTTTGATAACGCAGTGAATAAATGTAGTATTAAAGTAATATTTTCTTCAGCATAATATGTATCAAGGATTAAAGATTAATACGCAGCCTTTTTACGTAGTGAATAAATGCAATATTGAAGAATTCGGCTGGGAAAATATTTCTAGGCAGCAGTGCGCGTGAAAAAAAAATGCAAATGAATATACTAAAAAATAGTAAGTGATATGTAATAGGCATAGTAGTTACAGTCAGTGCCTCCAGACAAATTAGAAAATATAATATTGACATATATTGTGTTTCTAACGAACATTTCTAAAAATAAATAATAAAGTTCGGGATTCAGTAACACTCAAATTGAAACAGAGGCATAATCTAGGATTGAAAAGAATTACACAAGATACTATTAGTGTTTTTAATAGACAGTTTCTTAAAAAAATTGTGATCAAATTCTACCAATGCTTGTTTGACCACCTGCAAACCAGTGTCATCTCGCTAACGTAACTTTGATTTTTGCCTTTTTCAGGCTATGTTTTTATGTTGATGCAAGATCTTAATTAGCAAATATAATTCAGTGGTAGTCTGTGGGTGGTTTCTTTAACAGAGAAAAGCCAACAATTATTAGTTGAATTCAGGAGGCGTATGCATTTTTTAATCCAATCATGTTTTACTTCATTAAATATTTGCACAAAGCAGTGTTTCTTGAGCAATCGAAATAACACAATAATTTTATAAGGCAAGGATGGTTTACTACCACTGACAAATGAATTGCCCCCATCAAGAGAAAGGGAAGCCCTGCTAAGGTTAAAAGACGCCTAATTCCAGGATGAAACATAGGTGCCCGGCCACGAGTAATGGCCAATTCATTAGCAGTTAACAACGTTAAAAGATCTAAAGAATACAAAGCAGGCACTACAAAGTCTTAAAATTACTGCGGAAAATAGGGTACACACAACGAATTAGGGAAGGTCATTAATCTTAACACGAACTTTAGGATAAAATAAAAGTTTAGTTTTCTTCTAACATTGTGTAGTACAGAATCTGATGGCAAGTAACTTGGTGGCTTCGGCAATGGTCACTTGCAGTATCCCACAACTTTCTGTTATCGGCCCATTACTGTTTATATGATGCCACTGTGAATATTGGCCTGGATGACCTTAATTGTATGTTTGCCAAATACAGGTAGACTGCCATTTCTGCACTTCGGACCAAGACACTATGGAAATCTTATGATTGATCTTCATGCAAACGCTTTTCATGAAGAATTATAAAACTTAATGTGGAAACTTGATACACATTATTTGACAACGATGTGTCCTCAAAAATTAAAAGGAACAACGTGAAAAGTTTTTTCTTATGCATTGATTTTTTTACCAATATAAGATAAATCCAAACATTAAAAGTAGTGTCCAAACTTATGAAGAGTATATCTTCCGAAGAAATAACATAATACTGCATCTGTGGAGAAGCTTAGCCAAATTTAATTTACTGTATGCAGTGCAGCTTGAAATCTTACCATGCCAGCGATGAAGAATAATTAGAAGTCGATGCTTAAAACAAAACTCCATCGTGGAAAGTATGATGAGACTTAATCTGTTGTCTAGAGAAACACCGACCCATGAATTATCGAATGACTCACTTTACAGGTTTAAAGGTTTAAGGCATCCTGACTTTATTATTTCATATCACAAACGAAAATCAAAAGACAAGGACTCTGTAGATATATTGAATATGGCTGCATCAAAGTCACTTTCATTTTCCTTGGTGAGCATAAAGTGGAACATTATTTTCACTTTTAGAAAAGGTACCACAGAAAAAAATGTCATTTGACACTACCTCCACAGCCCTTAAAAACTCCGAGGCTGTATCCACCATGACAGACAGATTGTTACATTTCGTTAAAGTTGTGCTTAAGAGCAGACGACGAAGTATGGGCACGTGTCTGTGTAACTGAATTTCAATAGTATCTCTCTCTCTCTCTCTCTCTCTCTCTCTCTCTCTCTCTCTCTCACACACACACACACACACACAGGGAAACGTGACTCTGGAATGGATCGAACTTGAGGCATCAACGAGATTAAGGCAATTTACCTCCTGCTCACCCACACGCTTGTAAACATTGGTCGCGTGGAGGGAGAAAGGGAACGGCACAAAAGGGGGGAGGGGGAAGAGGGAGACCAATGCGCTAAGGGAGGACGTGATGGAGGAACGAAGGGAGGGAACGAACGGCGATCAGTGGAGGGTGAGAAAGAATTGTTGGGCTAAGGGAAGGAAGGGGAGGCGTTCGTTGGCTGCAGGGAAGGGATGGAGGGAACGCTAAAGGGAGATGGAAGTGTGCCAATGAGAGAGAGAGAGAGAGAGAGAGAGAGAGAGAGAGAGAGAGAGAGAGAGAGAGAGAGAGAGAGAGAGAGAGAGAAAAAGACACACAAGACAGTTTAGCAGAGCAAGCGGAAAAGGACACGAGAAGCCTGGGGAAAGCAAACAGGCCAACCCCCCAAGCGGCGTGTTCTTGGGGGAGAGGTCCATTCTCTGTGCGAGGCCTTCCTTTCGTCCCGCTCCTGCTATGGACAGAGGGAATCGACTGTAACAACCGACTTAAAAGGAGGAAGAGGAGCATGAAGAAGCATGGGAGGAGGAGGAAGAGGAGGAAGAACAGGAGAAGGAGGAGGAGGAGTTTGAAGGAGGAAGTGGGTGGTCGTGAATGAGCAAGAGGAAGAAAAGAAGCAAAGGAAAGTGTAGGAAAAGTTTATTCGTCTGCCATGATGAAAAAACACGCGGCGATAATGGTGACAAGTGGTTATAAACAATACTCTCTCTCTCTCTCTCTCTCTCTCTCTCTCTCTCTCTCTCTCTCTCTCTCTCTCTCTCTCTCTCTCTCTCTCTCTCTCTCTCTCTCTCGTTTACGTCCCTTGGGTTTTCTTCGTCCATAGGGCCGAGAAGGGCGTGGGAACAGAGAGAGAGAGAGAGAGAGAGAGAGAGAGAGAGAGAGAGAGAAAAGCGAGCAAGTAAAATGGTTTCGGTACAAATTGTGTGAAGAGAGGGAAGCCGAAAAGATAGGGGACGAAGATGAGCAAGAGGAGGAGGAGGAGGAGGCGGAGGAGGCGTAGGCGGTTAGACAGACATGACGGAAATTAGAAGAGACACACGTCGCTGATTCTACCAACGAGAGAGCCATTCGGTGTATTGTTGGCACGTCGCGTCTCTCTCTCTCTCTCTCTCTCTCTCTCTGGTAAATAGAAAGGAAGAGAAAATAGCAAACTCACAGAAGGAGGGAGAGGAGCGCCGTGAAGGTGATGTAGTCCTGACGAAGTAAAACATGTCAGAACTTTAGTCGTTCTATCCGGACAGGATGAACGATCACTCCTCGACGCGCGGCTCTTGCCTCCAATTTTTGCTCGGGAACGAAGAAAAAAAGCACTAGCATTTTTTGCATGAAGAAACAAGATCCTCGCTTTAAGTAAGGTGCATGGTTCTCTGCCTTCCATTTTTCCTGAAATTCCTCCTCCTTCCTTTTTCTCTCCGTCCACCATCCTCGCTCCAACATTCTCCTCCTCCTAGTCTTGAGTGAGGGAGATGTACCTGCTGTGAGGAGTGATTGATGGAGAGAGAGAGAGAGAGAGAGAGAGAGAGAGAGAGAGAGACGGACAGCCTAACAATGGTCTGCTGATTCGGCGCGGCTGACGCCCAAATGGAAAAGTTAAAAGTTGAGGTAATTTCTGGTGCTTTCTCATTATTGATATTGGATGGGACGCGTGGCTGTTGTGCAGCAAAGAGCAGGAAGGAAGGAAGGAATGGAGGGGAGGGGAAGAGAAGAGAGGAGAGGACGTGGAGAAGGAGAGGAGAGATGAAGAGACGTGAAGAGTGAGTGGAGACAGAAAGAGGAGCAAGGAAGGAAGCGGGACATGAAATTGTCGAGGAAGGAAAGAGAGCGAACAAGGAAGAGGGAGAAGAGAATACGTACCACAAAAATAGCGTGGAAGGGAATACTCCGTAAATTGGAAGAGCGAATGTTGTAAGGAGAGAGCATTAAACCGAAGGGAGGAAGAGAGTGAAGGTAAAAGAGAGGAAGGAGAAATACATAAGGGGAAAAACGTATAAAGCGGGATGCTTGTTAAACAGGAAGAGTGAAGGTACGCAAGGAGGAGCATTAATTGGAATTGAAAGAAGAACGAAAAATTGCAAAAGGAGGGACGCCAGAATAAGGAAAAACAGCAGTATACCGCGAAAATATGTAAAAGTAAAATATTATATTTAATTTAGAGAGTGGTAATTGCATTAGACAAAAGGGAGAGAGGAAGAAAAGTCAGGAAAATTGGAAGCAGGAAAGATTAAACATTTGCAAAAGAAAAAAAAATAGAGGAGGGAATACTCGACAGAAATAGAAAAGTAAATGTTGCTTGTAAGAACACACGTCACTGAATTTAGCAACACAGCATTCGCAACACGGGGATGTTAATAAGTAAATTAATCCTGCCGAGAGAACTAACGCTCCCTGAAATTAAACTGACGACAGCGAGGAATGGCATGAAAGGGAACATAAATTAGATATAATTAATAACGATAACCGAAGGACGGATTAATTTTCTAATATAAATGCGGCTCAGAAAAAAAGTTTCAATCAAATTTATGTCGCTTGCAGAGGTAATTCTCTCTCTCTCTCTCTCTCTCTCTCTCTCTCTCTCTCTCTCTCTCTCTCTCTCTCTCTCTCTCTCTCTCTCTCTCTCTCACACACACACACACACACACACACACACACACACACACACACACACACACACACACACACACACACACACTTTCCATCCCTTTCCTTTCCTTCCTATCCCTTCTTTTTCCAATCCCTTCAGTCTTTTCTCGCCCCTCCCTTCCCTTCCTACCCTCCCCTTCCTTACCCAGACTCTGAGTAGGCGGCAAAATCCCAAAATTTATGATGCCCTTCCCGCCCCACCCCTCAATCCACTACTTCCACCCCTCATTCCCCTCCCCCGAAGTCTAGGGCGCCACGTGTCCAGCCCATTCCAGCAATTCCCATTCCCGTCAGTGTAGGCCTGGAATGTGAATGGGAGGGAAAGAGGGGGAGGAGGTGGAAAGAGGCACGTCTGGTGGTTTGGAATACGGTATTGAGAACGGTGTGTGTGTGTGTGTGTGTGTGTGTGTGTGTGTGCATTGCTGCAAGTAGGTGTAGCAGCAGAAACAGCAGTAATAGACTATGCGTGGGAACGAATAAGGAAGTAGTGGTGGAAAATAAAATAGTACGAACAGTTAATAAACAAAGGAAGAGGAGTCAACGAAGAGGAAGGAAAAAATTAACAAGGAAGAAAAATAGTGAAGAAGTGCAGGAAATAACAGACATTAAAAGAAAAATGTAAATAACCACACACACACACACACACACACACACACACACACACACACACACACACACACACACACACTTTCCCACCCTCATCCCTCCATGGGTCAGAGGGTCCCCACACTCCCACACTAAGAGGTGACAATGACCCTTCCCTTACCCCTCCCTCTCCCCTCCACACTCCATATACCTCCCTCCCCTCCCTACTCCATATACCTCCCTCCCCTCCCTACTCCATATACCTCCCTCTTCCCTCCACACTTCTTATACCTCCCTCTTCCCTCCACACTTCATATACCTCCCTCTTCCCTCCCCCCTCCATATACCTTCCTCTCTCCAACCCACTGTCCCTTCTCTCTTTCTTCTACAACAGTGACTCCCAAACCATATTAGTACATGACGTCCCTTTTTATCTTTTACGAAGCCATCACATCCTTCTTAGTCACTAGATTATTATACAGCCGCATATTAAGTCATATCACTCAGACAGACACCCGCCGCACCACAATCATTCCATACCTACGCGACGTGCATCGGTGACACATGATACAGTCCAACGCACGGCAAACTCACCCGCCTGTTTAATTAAAAAAGATACAATTAATTTTCTCATGTAGCGCAATATATTGCAACCATTAATCTTAAAGTATTTTAACCAGTTCATTAAAACAGATAATTGTAAGTTAAATTCAGTCTGAGCCAAACCGTAAACGACCATAAGTAAAAATGAAGGAAGATCAGTTTTTCAGTGTGTACGATCCATGAGGCGAACAAGACGAGTACAGAAAACTGAATCAATAGAAACTGTGCAGTGGTGGCAGATGGACTTCGGTTTAAGTTCACACTCAAAGTTGCTTTTCAAAGTTATATTACTACTATAGTGACAAAATATAGGGGTAGAAGACTTCACTGCTCCCCTGTTTCCCCTTATCACCCTCGGGAGGGAGATCCGCCTCTCGTTTTGGGAATCAGTGTTCTACAGCGTGTCCTCTCTCTCTCTCTCTCTCTCTCTCTCTCTCTCTCTCTCTCTCTCTCTCCACCCCTTTCCCCTATCTTTCTACTTTATTCGACGCAAAGTTACTAGCCTCGCCCTTCCGTCTTACATCTCCCTTCACCCTCTGCGCCTCTCCAATTCTCCTCCTTCACGGTCTCCCTCCCCTCCATAGTGTTCTCTCTCTCTCCATTGTCATGTCTACTTCACTCACACTTTCTTCCTTGTCCTCTGTTATTCTTCCACCCCAAGCTGCCCCCACCATCGCTCCCGCTCGTCTCCTCCCATGGCACCCCAACTTTTGTCTCCATTGCCTTTTCCTTCTTTCTCCCCGTAGCACTAAGAGAGAGAGAGAGAGAGAGAGAGAGAGAGAGAGAGAGAGAGAGAGAGAGAGACTCACAAAAACATTAGAAGTCTACAAAAGGCGAGTCAGCGAACACGAGGCAGCTCCTGCAAACCAATCGCTTGCCATGTTTCATCCATATCCATTCTCTTTTAGAAAGTTCTGATTACATCCGAATTTACAACATGGCTGGTCAGGCTAGTTTTCTCATCCTCTGTCGTATTTCAATTTATCTTTATTAGATCTAAATCATATCTTACTCAGACGCATTGATATGGGATATTATGTGTAAAGCTTCGTTTGTTGAATCCCTTCATCACTTGAAGCTTCAGTCATTGAGTATCCTTACCATTTTATTGTTTGGTAAAAAAAAAGGCCTTAAATGATTTATGTAATTCTCATGTGCATAGACTCTAACAAATTCCATCATCACCATGCTCCTAAGGCTGCAGGACATAGGCCTCTCATAAACATTCCATTCGATTTTATCTTGTGACTCTAGTTTCGAAATTTGGTGCCACTGTTCCGTAAACTCCTTAATTTCAACGTGAACGGTTTTCCTTTGAGCCTTTTTAACCAGTTATTTCCCCTTCAGTTCTTTTTTCCAAAATTACCAGAGCCATTTTCATCTTTCTGATGTAACAAAAGGGAGTGGTCTTTAAAAAAAAAGACCATGAAACCCCATAGGTGAAGATAAAGAAATCAATTTGGACAGCCGAACAAGGAAAATAAGTGTCAACCAAGAAATTGTAAAAGTCAATGCATGCGGAGAATCAAATAGAATAATAGCACTTGCCGGAGCAGGCGGAGCACACCAACATCAGGCAGAGTTTCACTACGTTGGAAAAGGCCATACTCCTGTATAGTGTGCAGGCAATGGCTGAAGATGATATCTATCTATTAATACATACATATACATCTATCTATCTATCTATCTATCTATCTATCTGTCTATATCTATCTATCTATCTATCTGTCTATATCTATCTATCTATATATCTATCTATATATATATATATATATATATATATATATATATATATATATATATATATATATATATATATATATATATATATATATATATATATACATAGATAGATATATTTATATATTTATATATAGATATATATATATATATATAGATAGATATATAGATATATATAGATAGATAAATAGAGAGATAGAGAGATAGATAGATAGATAGATAGATAGATAGATAGATAGATATATAGATATATAGATAGATAGATAGATAGATAGATAGATATATATATATATATATATATATATATATATATATATATATATATATATATATATATATATATATATCTATCTCTCTCTCTCTCTCTCTCTCTCTCTCTCTCTCTCTCTCTCTCTCTCTCTCTCCATCCCTTTCCCCTATCTTTCTACTTTATTCGATGTAAGTTACTAACCTCGCCTTTCCGTCTTACATATCCCTTCACTTTATCCCTAAAATCGGAAAGCCCATACTTATACGGAAAATAATTTTGTTTTAAGTTACAACCTAATATTATGAACACCCTTCCGAATGCACCATGGATTCATATCGGCCCATACGTTATATTTTAAGAACAACAGCAGATTTCCATCATTTTCCCTTACCACAAACCTGCCGCAGCCCCAGTGACCGCCACTTACACTCTTTGCTGCATAAGCTCTCGGCTCCTGTCCTTCCAGAGCACCAGCTTAGTTTTATCCGGCGGCAGCCTTGTGTCAGGTCCACGCAGTTTTCTCGCGATCACGAATTGGCGCTGAGATAAACTTTTTTTCTCTTTTGGTTTCATCATTAATTTCTAATGTTGGTCACTACAGGAAATGTACGCGGACAACGCAGCAGAATTGGCTGATGCTGGGGTGTTAGAGAGAGAGAGAGAGAGAGAGAGAGTACGGCAAAGGAGGGGAGATGGGCAGATTAATGGACAAGAGAAAATGGAAGAGGGGAGAGAGAGGGGAATGAGAGGGAGAGGGCGGGAAAGGCGGAAACTGATGAGTGGAATCACGAAAATCAAATTACATAAAGAACAGATAAGCACGGGGAGAGAGAGAGAGAGAGAGAGAGAGAGAGAGAGAGAGAGAGAGAGAGAGAGAGAGAGAAATCATATCTAAATTTTATAAACTTATGAAACTCCCCGCCAAACCCTCCCCCGCCTTTACACACACGTCTACATTCATCTTCATCATTGTCATTATCATCAGTTTCTGCCATTACCCGGACATAGGTTTTTCCCACCTTTTTCACCTCACCGGAAAATCCTTTAATTTTATATCTCCACCTGGCCCTGTGTCTTCCATGACTTCCACTTTTCTGGAAGTCACTCAGTTACTCTTGTTATCCATCTGTTTATCAGTTTTCACGACTTGCCTAAATCCAGTTTTTATTTTTAGTAATTGAAATATCTTTTTTTTTTTTTCATTCCCTAATCCAGTTTTTATCTTCAGTTAATACTCAGCATTGTTCTCTCCATTCCTCTTTGTGCACTCTAAGCTTTTCTCTAGATCCCTTGTGAGTTGCCAAGTTTCTGCAGGGAAGGGCAGGACACACCAACCGTACACTTTTCTCTTCGGGGACAATGACTGGTTCCTATTCATGACATTACTTTGTTTACCGAAAGTTCTCCGTGTTATTTCTATTCAACATCTGATTTGTTTCGTGGACTGGGTCTATATTAAGTGTACGTCCTAGACATGTGTACTCTTGTGTCTTAATAGTTTAAATCCCAATCTTTGTTAATTGTTCTGCCAACTGAACATTTAACCTTACCTTCTACTTCCTTATCAGTATAAGCCGATGTTGGTGCACAAGCCAGAAATATTCCAAGTTTGTGTCGTTTATTCATCTTGATGAAGATTCTTGATATTCTTTTGTTGATGCTAAAGAATTTTATTTGCGTTATCTGCTAGATTCTTGTTGATCAAGAAAACAACTCTATGTTCTTTCTCTTTACAAGATCTCTGGAACACAATACTATAAATGCCGTACCGGTCTTTATAGCGTCACCACGACCTATGATGGCCCATATGATATTATTTTTCAGTTCTTTAAACAATGTAAACAAGTTACCATCACTTGCCATTATCAGATTGCAAAGGTAAGCTGATTGTACCCAGTGACTCACGTACGTACCTACTCACACACGTCGTGAACATGTATATGAATATGAACGTGTAGCTACGACCGTGTTTGCGAACGTTCTTAGCTTTGTGTACAAATCGTCTCTGTTTTGTGTACTTAAAGGCTTCAACTCAAAATAGTCCGGTCTGCTGGCCCCGTTTTTCCCCTCCCCTCTCTTTTTTCCCGTCCCGTCCATCTCCTACCCTCATTTCCTCTCTCCCCTGTTATCCCAAACCCCTCTTTTGTGTTTCCTTCTCCCCCCGTATCCTCCTTTCCTCCCACTGCGCTGTCTAGTCCTCTCTCGCACACTTTATCTCTCCGCCTCTCACCCCATTTTCTCATTCCCTTTACTTTATCTGTTCTTCCACTACGTTCTCTGCTACAAGCCTTCTACCAACCTCTTTCTCCCTAACCCTCTTCCCTTCCCCGTATGTCCTCTTCTCTTGTCTTTCCCATCCGTTCCCACCGACTCTCTATCATTTATCATTTATCTCTATCGTTTGATGCAGGGATGAAAGACATGGAAAGACACCGAGTTCGGTATTACAAGACAAATTCTCTTCTCACATCACCAATTTCTAGAGGTCAAAGAAGGGGTCAGTCAGATTCTTATGAGTGTTTCTTCAGGTTTATGGTACAGAAGAAGGGTCACTCTACCACCAGGGTCAAAAACTACTCCTGGAAATGCCAACAACTCCTACGAAAGCCTTGTCAAATAGGTGTTTTTGAACGAGGAAATGTCTTATAATCCGACCCTGAATATTTAGCAGTAGAGGACAGGTAACAGAAAACTATTTGCTCGTTATACTGAAGCTACTTGTTTTGGGGCTTACTTCGTTTTGCCGGTTGTCGTTGTCGGTATAAGATGGAAATAGTATAATTGTGAAAGGTCTTCCCATCTCTCCTCCGGCACACTGCTAGGAAAAAAAATTATATCCTAGAGCTCTCTCTCTAAATAAAGCTGATGATGGATGACAGAAGGTACTCTCTCTCTCTCTCTCTCTCTCTCTCTCTCTCTCTCTCTCTCTCTCTCTCTCTCTCTCTCTCTCTCTCTCTCTCTCTCTCTCTCTCTCTCTCTCTCTCTCTCTCTCTCTCTCTCTTTCTCTCTTTTCTTTTTCTCTCTCTTTCTTTCTCTCTCTCTCTCTCTCTCTCTCTCTCTCTCTCTCTCTCTCTCTCTCTCTCTCTCTCTCTCTCTCTCTCTCTCTCTCTCTCTCTCTCTCTCTCTCTCTCTCTCTCTCTCTCTCTCTCTCTCTCTCTCTCTCTCTCTCTCTCTCTCATTATAGACAGATCAGTCGATAAATAGATAGATAGAATAGTGGTTACCTCTTCACTAAATATTCTGACTCCTTCCTTAGTCGTCAACATAAATGAAAATGGAAATGTTATAACTTATTCAGTTTCTTAATTTTATATTCATTATTTTTTTCTTCATAATTCATTCTTCTCTGGTGGGATTAGAGCTGACGTTGATGACATGACGCTCCGTTCATGAATACTAATTAAGCTGACTCTACCTTTTATTTTTTGTTTGTTTTATGTAACGTGGTGGATTCATAGGAGAGTATTATAAGACATTTTCGCTTCTCACATCAACTCTTTCTTAAGGTCAAAGAAGGGATCAGTCGGGCTCTAATGAGTGTTTCTTTAGGCTCATGCTACTGAAGAAGGGTCAAACTACCACCAGGGTCATAAAACTACTCCTGGAAATGCCCTTAACTCATACGAAAGCCTTGTCAAATATGTGAACTTGGGCGACGATATGTTTTAAAAATGCATAGTCTCCACCGTTACCACCGCGTTTTTCATCACAGTCATCATCATCAGTAACTTCCGCACCATGATAGTTCCATCAGGGTAACATATCCATCCCCCGCCCAATCTGCCGCGTGACGCCGCCGCCCGCCGGCACGTCACCAGCCATTCATTCATCCACTAACAACAGTCTCGTTATTGGTCTAAATCCGCCGCCCCTCCCCTCCCCTCCCCCCGCTCTCTCTCTCTCTCTCTCTCTCTCTCTCTCTCTCTCTCTCTCTCTCTCTCTCTCTCTCTCTCTCTCTCTCTCTCTCACCTTTCCCTTCCCTTTCCCTTCCATCGTTCGTGACTAAGTTTCGTGCCGTTAAGGGAGGGAAATGGCTGAATTTGCTTTGGAGAGGAAGGGAAAAGGAAAAGAGAATGGAAGGAGGGGAGCTGGGGTAGTTTGGACTGCAGGGAAAAAAAAAGGAGAGAAAAAAAATGGATTTGGGGGTATGGAGCTGATTCGTGGTTTGTGTAAGTGCCTTGGAGTGGGGAGAAGCTAAACGCTGTGCAGAAGAGGGAATCAGAAGGATGGTGACAGGGATGAGAGAGAGGGAGAGTCAGACGAGTGCATGGGATGGTGAGGGAAATATAGAGGAAGCAGTTGAAGGGTTAGCCGTACTTAGGGTATAGAGACTGAAATAGAGTCTTCGGAAAACTATGAAGTAATGTGAGAATGAATAATATAACAACAGTAAGTCATACGGATGCGAATTACGTAGAGTGAAATGAAAATGGAGTAAATCAACGGTAACCAAGAAATATCAGTAAAAGTATCGCAAAAGAACTGCAATTTAAACTCCAACTGCGCATTTCTTTATTTGAATTAATTACTTAAGTCAACAAGCCTTATTATTTTTTTTCATATTCATTTTATCTGTTTGCTGATCGTCAGTTCCCGGATGTGAAAATTTACTTCCCCGGCGATGAGGAAAAATCTTAAGCCCTTCAGTAATTGTCCATTAAGTGGGCTTAGGTGGTAAAGAGAGGAGTAAATTCGGGGAGTGAAGTGGAAAGGAGGGGGAGACAGATGACAGCCGGGAACAGAAGGGTTGAAGGAAACCAGACCAGATTGGCCAAGCAAGACATTGAAGGTGAAGGAAGGGTGAGCAGAGTGACCGGAGACATGAGAGGCGCTGGGTAACGAGAGTACTATATTAGCCAAGGGTCGCAGGCAGCAGGAGCGGTAACGTCGACAAAGGGTAAAAGTGAATCCATCAATATAAAGTAGTAAAATAAAGGACAAAAGTTAGATAAAGTGGTAATACTGAGGTGAATCAGAATATAGTGAAAGTTAATGGATTTTTTTTTGTACCCGCTTTGATTAATTCTAAAACCCACTCAGTATATCAGAATAAGTCGAGGAAATCGGACGAATCTGGTTCTCATTCCAGTTTACAAAGAGTTGAAGTGAGGCTCAAGAGAGGAGTTGGACAAATAACAAAATAACAAAATTGAGAGACTAGACGAAACTATACGCATGGTATTGAAAAAGAAAACAGACGTAGGGAAAAGACGACAGATAAAGGCCTGAGAAAGATGAATGTAGCAAGAAAACTGACCCAACACAACAGGAGAGAGAGCCAAGAAGGAGAATAAGATAACCCACCTCTCTCCGATCCGTATGGCAGTGGAAGGAGTGTGTGGGTTTCCCTCTTTAGTGTCGTGGGAGTAAGACATGTAGCACTGTTCAAGGGGGCAGAAGGAGAGGGGGAGGCAGGGAGTAAGAGGAAGAGGTAGGCGGGGAGGGGGTGAGCAGGTGCAGTGCCACAGAAGCGAGGTGAGCCAATGAACGCCTGGCTGAGTCTTTTGTCGACTGGAGGGAAGGGGAGCCATGGGGAAGGGACGAGGGGAGGAAGGGGCATAAAGGAGGAAAAGGAGGAGGCTGGGTGGCGGGGGGATGAAGAAGGAACATGAGGAGGGAGGGAGAGGGAACTAGAGACTTTCTTTGTGAGGGGGATGGGAGGGAGGAGAAGAGGGGTAAGGTGCTTTTGTGACTGTGAGGCTGAAGGAGTTGCAACCCAGTGAGCCTCTATGTTACCTCCTCCTCCTCCTCCTCCTCCTCCTCCTCTTCCTCCTCCTCCTCCTCCTCCTCCTCCTTCACTACCCCTTCCCCTCCTCATCATATATGTCTCTGTCTTGGTCCTTGTCTTGGTCTTTGCATCTTTTATATCTCTAGCAGTCTCTCTTTCTGTCTGGCTTTGTCTGTCTACCTGCTTCCCCCCCCCCCCCTCTTCTCTCTCTCTCTCTCTCTCTCTCTCTCTCTCTCTCTCTCTCTCTCTCTCTCTCTCTCTCTCTCTCTCAACAATGAGAATGAGATTGAGATACTAATTCATTGTAGCCTCCTCCTCCTTCACCTCTTCCTCCTCCTCCTCCTCCTCTTCCTCCTCATATATATCAACGACCTAGAACTAGGATTGAAATCCAATCTTTCAAAATTTGGAAGGCCTCACAACGGCAGACTGCAAAAGATCACTGTCAGAAAAAAAATGCATGGTCCTCAACACTGCCAAATGTCATGCAAGTCCGCCTGTGTAAAGCCAATACAATGCTTGGGTTTCCTTACAAATTGCTGGTAAGGCCCCACCTGAGAGTAGATACACAAGTGCTTTAATCCTTCCGCCTGCTAGTCCATGTTTCCATGTTTCCCCTTCCACACTCCTCCTTCCCTCCTCTTCCTCCTCCTTCCCCTTCCACACTCCTCCCTCACCCCTTCCCCTCCCTCACCCCTTTCCCCTCCTACTCCCCCTCCTCTCATCTTTTCTACTCATGTCGCTAATTTTTGTTCGATTGTGTTAGAGTCTACGTCTGGATGACTAGATTTGTGTGAATCAGAGAGAGAGAGAGAGAGTAGGGGGAAGGATATAAATAGATTGATTGTGTATGCATTCCTGCTTAAAGGAAAATACATAATTTATTATATAGGTCATTTATGTGATGCAGCTATTCATAAACGTATTACCATTATATACCGCAAACAATCTAATAAACAAGTAGAATTGGGCCTTAACTCCCTTACAGACTCAGGAAGCAAGTAGTCTGGGGGAGAAGGAGGAAGAGGAGATGGAGGAAGCCTTCTATCACCTCCTCCACTATTTTTAGGGGGCGGGTGTTAGGAGCAAAGGGGTGCCGGCGTGTTTGTGTCACGGGAAGGGTCAGCAGGGTTGGTTAAAAATGGGCAGTTATTAAAATGCGTTGATTTGGGCTGGCAGGAGAACAGATGTTATAAGAAAGAGAAGTGCATTGTCAGAAACCGTGCCGGAAAGAACTTGATCCGATGTTTTTCAATCAGCTGTTACGTTATTTTTTCTTAGATTTTTAATGAACCAGTGTCAGTGGGTCTTTATGCATCAGGATAAGCCTTTAAAGCTTTCAAGAGTTTTTTTTTTTTTTTTTTTTTTTTTTACGTCTTGGCCTATTGCGCCGGTAGGCTTCTTCCCGGTGGATCCTGGATTCCTGCTGGTCGGTCCAAGGCTTCTTCCCGGTGGGGCCTGATGGTCGGCCCAGCCCGTTCTGGCGCAGGCGAGTGTTTATAGTGGCGCCATCTTGTATTGGCTCATGCTGCCCTCCCGGAGCTCATCTTTAACCCTAGAATCTAGAGTCCGGGTTGATAGGTGGTCTTCTGGACAGCATGTGGGTAGTTTTAAGCCACTCGACGGCGGCTGAAAAATGGTGGCACCGGTCGGGGATTGAACTCGCGTCCTCCTGAACGCGGGGTAATATATTCAAGGTAAACGCTAAGCTGCCTTTTCTGTGACGTTCACTTTACAGTTCCTCTTCATTTGTTCGATGCAAGACTGAAGATAAATACTTCGGACCACAGCGAAGCACCACCTTGATACACCACAGTGAAACTAGTTAAGAACGCATACTCGGATACGGAGAAGGAAGTGAGTGAGAGGGCTCGCTGCTCGGACAGAACCGGGGTGCAATATATTTGTTAAAGGGAGGAGACCAGGATCGAAAATCAATGTCGAAGAAAGTCTGAAGAAAAAAACAAGAACAGAAAAAGGAACACATTGACATAAACTTAGTTGAGTCCGAAAATTATGAAAATACATCGTAAATATATAAGACAATTAAAAAATGTATCTTTGCATCATTCTTTTAAACAAAAACTTATGAACTGAGTCCTCCTCTACTTCTTACCCTTTCTCACCATCCGCCTTTTCCTCTTCGTCGTCGTCGTCGTCGTCATTCTCCTCCTCCTCCTCCTCCTCCTCCATCTCCTCCTCCTTCTCCTCATCCTCATATTTTCTTCCTCTTCCTTCATTCTCTCATCTCTACAGCAAGATCTCTTAGATTTAACCATTTTTGTTCCTTTATCTCCATCTGCGTTGTATATTGCAGCCTTAAAGCGATTTTCCAGGATAACCATTATATAACCTGATTTTTGTAGCTGCGTTATGAATATTTAATCTTTGGGCTGCTGGGGCGTAGACTAAGAGGAGGAGGAGAAGAAGGCGGAGAAGGAGAAAGAGGGGGAGTTGGAGGAGAATTGTCAACAAGAAGCGAATACATTATCGAAAAAAGATTTAGTTTTTTCTTTTTATACAAACTTTTGCTGGATTTTTTTTCACTAGTAAGCTTTGTCTTGTGTTAATAATTGATGTGAGCAAGCAAGGGATGCTGAGGAAGGGGGTGGAGGAGGTGTGGGGAGGGAATCTGTGTGTGTGTATGTGTGTGTGTGTGTGTGTGTGTGTGTGTGTGTGTGTGTGTGTGTGTGTTATTCACCTACGGTCTGATCACATACTGGATTTTGGCTCGTAAGTCAGTACGCTCCCAATGAGCTCTCTTTTGAATCTGGAGAGAGGTACTGAGACTCCCATCCCCTCTGCTTACAAGACAGTAACAGCTCCTGTCAACGAAAATCCATTTTTAGCCAGAACGCGGCTCGAACCCCAGCCTGTCGGGTGAAGGACCACTGAGCCATGAAGCGGTACGTGCGTGCGTGTGTGTGTGTGTGTGTGTGTGGGTGGGTGGGTGTGTGTGTGTGCGTTAACTGCATACATGAATAGGCTTTACTAGAAGAGAGAGAGAGAGAGAGAGAGAGCAAAAAGAAAGAAGCAGGTAATTCTGTCGCGTTATTAATATTCTTCTTTAATCTCGACACGTAAGGTGGAGAGGAAAGGGGGTGAAGGGGGGACGGAAGTACGTTGGTGAGATGAAAAAGGAAGGGGACGGAGAACGGCTGGAGGTGATTGTGTCAGGTTGAGCAGGAGGAGGAGGAGGAGGAGGAGGAGGTGTTGCTGGTTGGGGATCACAAAGGGAGGGGGGCGGGGCGTGAGGGAGCTAGGGGCGTCAAGTGAGGCTTAATTAAGAGTGAAAGCACAAAGGAACCAACACTCTTGTCAACACTGAGATAATGCTTCTTGATCCTAATGAACACTCTCTCTCTCTCTCTCTCTCTCTCTCTCTCTCTCTCTCTCTCTCTCTCTCTCTCTCTCTCTCTCTCTCTCTCTCTCTCTCTCTCTCTCTCTCTCTCTCTCTCTCTCTCTCTCTCTCTCTCTCTCTCTCTCCAAAAGAACTCTACTGATATTAATTTGGGAATATATATTATTAAAGACAGTCGAATAAACTCTAGGAAGCTACAGGGTAAGTAGAAAGCAGGTGAGCCAACGTTTGAATTCTTAAATAGAAGAGAGAATGAAGGGATAGTGTTAACACTTGAAATGTAGTGCTAAGAAGATTTTAAAGTTAGTCAGAACTAATTGAAGGTGAGATAGGAGATGTGTGAGCTGAGGCCGTGCAGAAATTATTTGTCAAAGAAAAAGTTTCCGAAATCGAGACCGACTGATAATCATCCTTATGTTTCAGTAGATTTAACTGCATAACCCACTTTAAGAGCCAGCTTTAAAAATTGCAGACTTCTCTGCTCAGTGATTTAGAGACAGTCTCACGCCGAAAGGAGGGAATAAAAGACATGAGAGTTGCATCACCTGCAAAACAAAACAAAAGTTTATTACTTGAAACAGATCCTTGGTATATGCAATGGACATCAGAAGTCCTAACATATGTCTCTGAGGCACACCCAAATAAATATCAAACGTGCACAGACACGATTACTGCTACTCCTCAAAAACTGACTCGTGACAGAAAGAGCAAGACCGCCAGCAACTATGATGCAAAGTTTTATCAATAGGGCAACATGGCTGTCATAATCAAATTACCCAGAAAATTTTAGCTGCACTAAAGTTTTTCTTATATATAGTCTTGACTTTTGATTCCTCATCCAGTGCAGTTTGAAGTTTATGACTAATGGTTAGAGGTGTTCAGTTTTTTTTTCCTTATTATACAGTGGCAAGAAGGAAATAAACCAAAACTTTCCATAAGTTTAAGGACATTAGTGGTTAAGAACTTTTGAAGGGAGTGGAGTAATTTGTACGGGAAAGAAATGTTAGACACAGAAGATGGTTATACGAGATTATAACTTTAGTTAAAGAGAAGTATAGCGAGGCGACTACCAGTGTCGTGTAAGTCAAGTTGTCCGTATATCAGTTTCCTAATAAACACTTCTGTATTGGGTAACATGATACACCTACGCTGAATATGTGCAAAACAAGGAATGTTCCGCCCAGTATGTGTAGTACGCGCACTGCGGCGCACAACAACACAGGTGTGGACGGCTTTCATCACAGTGGTCACGAAAATATAATAGTTCCAACACGAAAGTTTTGACTCATTAGTTTGTTTCATGGAATTATTTTCATAATAAACGTATAGTTAGCTGTGTGTGTTCATGAAACAGTTTGGAATAAATGGTCACAAACTGAAATGAATAGAAAACAAACTCGTTAATAGCTTATGCTCACGTGTAATAGTATAGATTTGTTTTCCTTTCTAGCAATTTTTTTTCATTCACTTCACTTTTCAAAACATGCATATAACGTTTCTTTGTAGTTGTGTAATATATATTATTTTATGACGCAGAAAGGAACGTAAATCATATTGTGAGTGAAAAAATGTTTCTTTTGACCAGTTATTTAGGCCATTATGTTTCTCTCTCTCTCTCTCTCTCTCTCTCTCTCTCTCTCTCTCTCTCTCTCTCTCTCTCTCTCTCTCTCTCTCTCTCTCTCTCTCTCTCTCTCTCTCTCTCTCTCTCTCTCTCTCTCTCTCTCTCTCTCTCTCTCTCTCTCTCTCCAGGTGACATGTC
>NC_066566.1:10803767-10818767 GCF_024679095.1 Eriocheir sinensis | reverse complement strand
CTGGAATTGGCCTTTTCGCACTAGAGCGTGTAGTTTTTTTTTTTTTTTTTTTTTTTTTTTTACGTTTTGCCTGTACCACCGGTAGGCTTTCATGATGGAGCCTGTTGGTCGACCGTACCCCGTTTTTGGCGTAGGCAGGTGTTTCATAGAGGCGTCATTCTTGTTTGGCTCATACTGCCACCCGGAGCTCCACTTACTTCTCTTTAGAAAGTTTCGCTAGAGTCCGAGTTGATGGTGGGTGGTCATGACAGCATGTGGGTGGTCTTTGACCACTCGGCGACGACTGTAAACTGTCCGCTTGTTTCTCCATGTTCGATGACGTGTCCAGAGGAAGCCTTTCTGGAAATATAAATATCAGGCACAGAATTGCTATTTTGAATTTTGACTAACATCAGCTCCAACCACCACTGAGACATCTATCAGTAGAAAATCAAGACAGTTCTTAAAAATATGCGTTTTAATTGATACAAGGTGATTCGAACCTGACAAAATGGCGTAATCGTGGCCGGCTCAACTAAAGTGACTTGCGAGAGGGACTGACATAACCCATTTTGTGTGATAAGCATTAAATTATCCCAATAAACTCCGGGGAAAGTTTCGATCAAATTCCTGGCTATTTCTCATAGTTGTTAGCAGAGTGCTTTATATAGCTACACTTAACTATCTGGATTACGATATGTACTAAAAACAGAAATCATAGAAAAACGACCATATATATCTTAAGAACTATCATCTCGTGACATCCACATAGCTGGAAAGACGTTGTACATGTATTATAACAAAGTAATACATGCACACTCGCACCTTGAACCCTAGGTATAGATTCATGCCCAATTAAAAGGGGCTAATTGAAAACAAGGATAAAAAGTTCAGGTATATTCCTCATATTAGAACAAAATTGTTTCTGAACAACATGTAATGCCGTAATTGGCTGAGGCAACAGAAATATAATGCAAATTTGCTTTAAGGCCATGAATATTACAACACAGAATTCTAGAGTGCATATTAGCAGTGCCAGGGTCAGAGTGAACACCATGCATGTACGTATGAATGAATGTATGCAGCCTCCGTATGAATGAATGTATGTATGTATGAATATTTATCTTAGTTTTCTTACCTATTTACACATTTATGTTTATCTGTCACTCTATCATGTATATATTTCCTTATATTAATTAATTTTATAATGCTCTGGACATCTTTTATTTAACAGTAACCTCCTTTTTCTTCCCCTTCATATCTTACTGTATAACACCCTCCCCGTTTTCTCTTTCCCTTCATATCTTACTCTATAACATCCTCCCCGTTTTCTCTTTCCCTTCATATCTTACTCTATAACACCCTCCCCGTTTTCTCTTTCCCTTCATATCTTACTCTATAACATCCTCCCCGTTTTCTCTTTCCCTTCATATCTTACTCTATAACAACCTCCCCGTTTTCTTCCCTTCATATCTTACTCTATAACACCCTCCCGTTTTCTCTTTCCTTCATATCTTACTCTATAACATCCTCCCGTTTTCTCTTTCCTTCATATCTTACTCTATAACACCTCCTGTTTTCTTTCCTTCATATCTTACTCTATAACATCCTCCCCGTTTTCTCTTTCCCTTCATATCTTACTCTATAACACCCTCCCCGTTTTCTCTTTCCCTTCATATCTTACTCTATAACACCCTCCCCGTTTTCTCTTTCCCTTCATATCTTACTGTATAACATCCTCCCCGTTTTCTCTTCCCCTTCATATCTTACTCTATAACATCCTCCCCGTTTTCTCTTTCCCTTCATATCTTACTCTATAACATCCTCCCCGTTTTCTCTTTCCCTTCATATCTTACTCTATAACATCCTCCCCGTTTTCTCTTTCCCTTCATATCTTACTGTATAACATCCTCCCCGTTTTCTCTTTCCCTTCATATCTTACTCTATAACATCCTCCCCGTTTCTTCCCTCCCCGCTGCGTCTGTTCCCTTGCCACTTCTTCCTTCCTCCGCCCGTTTCCTCCCTTCAGACAAGACCCTTCAGTCGTCGCTCCTCCCCCGTTTGCTTCATCACTTTTCCTTCCATCACTTTTCCACGTTCTTCCATTATGCACACTCATGTTGTGTTCCTCCGAATATCTCTATATCTGACTCCCCTCTCTCATGCTTTCTCCCTTGATTCACTCCTTCCTCCTTCCTTTGTATATCTCACATTCTCTTCCATTTATCCTCCTGCTCAGCGCACTACCTCGCTTCTCGTTTTTACCTTCATTATTCTTTCCTTCATTTCCTCTTCCTGCCTTCCTCACTCCATCACCACCTTGGTCATTTATTCAAGACTAGATTAATTACTTTCCTCCTCTGTCAGCGATAAAAGAGGAGGAGGAGGAGGAGGAGGAGGAGGAGGAGGAGGAGGAGAGGTAGGAGGAGGTAAAGGAGGTGGAAGAACCAGAGATCAGTAAGGTCGTGCGCTCTTGCATTTTTCCCATAAATGTCGACTTTAGAACCATGTGTGTGTGTGTGTGTGTGTGTGTGTGTGTGTGTGAGCCCGAATTCATCGGTGTGTTTGCCTTCGTGCGTGCGAGGGCGCGCTCAAATCTCAGCTTCGTGTCTTTCCAGACTCTGTGTAAAATATATATATATATATATATATATATATATATATATATATATATATATATATATATATATATATATATATATATATATATATATATAAACACACACACACACACACACACACACACACACACACACACACACCTGAAGGATGACGAGATAGGGAAGTAATCTCTAAGATTCAAGTGTTATGTTTGGATGAGTTGCTGGAGCGTATAAATGCTGACCTAGCCTTGTGTTCGCTCCCTTGCCTTACCACAACACTTGTATGCACACGTCAAGAGGTGTGTGTTGTGCCAGATACACCTCGGCTTTGTGTGGGTTCAAAAAATAAGAGTCCGTGGTGAGTGGAGTGGAGAGGGGTGTCGTAGAGCGCCTGAGCCCATATTGACAGTCAGTACTCGGGCGGCTCAACAGCCACGCCAGGACGGCTAATCAGCGGCCCCTAATGGCCATCGCAGCACCACCAAGCCGGATATATAAAAGAAAATACGTGTCGCGTTTAAGGTAATTTTGTTGGCCGTGTGGTGGTAGTGCAGGGCTGCGAGGGGATCGAGGCTGGGTGGCGGCGGAAGGGAGAAGAGGTTTAGGGTGAATGGGCCAGGGTGAGGCAACGCACTGACCACAGGAAGCCTCACCCTCCCTCCTTTTTCTATTCTCTCGTTTATCTCTCCCTCTTGCTCCCTCCCTCCTTCACTCCTCACGTTTCCCGATTTCTTCCTCTCCTTTCGCTCTTTCCATTCCTTCACTACAAAGATTCCGCACTATTTTTCTTATCGTGTCACTCCTCGTCACTTCCTTACATCCTTCCTTCCTCCTTCCCACCCTCCCTGCCTACCTGACTTCCGTTCTTCCTTTCTCCATTTGTTTCTTGACTCCTTCTGTTACATTTTTTTTCTTTTACTTATATCTTGTTTTATGGTGAAATTCGATTTGTATCACACACACACACACACACACACACACACACACACACACACACACACACACACACACACACACACACACACACACACACACACACACACACACACACACAGACACTCTCTCTCTCTCTCTCTCTCTCTCTCTCTCTCTCTCTCTCTCTCTCTCTCTCTCTCTCTCTCTCTCTCTCTCTCTCTCTCTCTCTCTCTCTCTCTCTCTCTCTCTCTCTCTCTCTCTCTCTCTCTCTCTCTCTCACACACACACACACACACACACACACACACACATCTGTCTTCCGGTATTTTATGAGGACTGTATCCCCCTTCCTTTCAGTTTTCGTTATTTACATGAGAATGAAGACCTTTCCTCCTTTCCTTCCCTCTTCCTTTCCTTCGTCTTCTTTTCATCTTCCTTCCAGCCGCCTGTGTCGCCCCACCCAGCAAGGTGATCACTGCTCGCTTCACATGTTCTTGTGTTGGTTTTTGGAAGTGAAGGTAAATATAAATCTGTTGAACTGCCGAGTTATTAATATTTACTGTTCTCATCATATTATTCGCAGCTTCTGTTTGCCTTCTGCTACATGTGTTGTCAGTACGTGTGTGTGTGTGTGTGTGTGTGTGTGTGTGTGTGTGTGTGTGTGTGTGTGTGTATCTATCTAATTATCTATTTATCTATCTATCTATTTATCTATCTGTATATCTATATCTATATCTATATATCTATCTATCTATCTATCTATTATATATATATATATATATATATATATATATATATATATATATATATATATATATATATATATATATATATATATATATATATATATATATATTTCTGTGTACTCTAAAATAACACGGGAAACATTATACGCACCCTCTGAAACTATTTCTGGCACAGGAAATTAAAGGAAGAAAATGTTGTCCAGCTTATCCAAGGCGCTGGAGGAAGGGAAGCAGCTTCTGAACGTGTAGCCTGCCACCACTTATAATGCATGTTGTTAATGACAATTTTACTGTCTCTATTTTGCATCTCTCTCTCTCTCTCTCTCTCTCTCTCTCTCTCTCTCTCTCTCTCTCTCTCTCTCTCTCTCTCTCTCTCTCTCTCTCTCTCTCTCTCTCTCTCTCTCTCTCTCTCTCTCTCTCTCTCTCTCTCTCTCTCTCTCTCTCTCTCTCTCTCTCTCTCTCTCTCTCTCTCTCTCTCTCTCTCTCTCTCTCTCTCTTCCTTCTCCTCCTCCTCCTCCTCCTCCTCCTTTGTGGATGAATAATTACCTACAAAAAATCATCGTCGAAAAAAGAAAACTGTATAAGAAATATAAACTGTCACATAATTCACAGGATCATACTAATTACATCAATGTCAAGAGAGAGTGCGAAAGGAAAATCAGAAAACAGAAACGCGAATATGAGATGAAAATATCACTCGATGCTAAGAAAAATCCAAGGTTATTTTTCATTTACATAAGAAACAAAAAAACTGTTAAAAATAATATCGGCCCACTCCTGTTAAGTGGAAATACGATTAGTGATGATAAAGGCATGGCGTCGGTCCTAAATTCAACCTTTAGTAGCGTATTTACAAAAGAGAACATGACATCGATTCCAGCCCCAAAGAAAATTTTTCAAGGCCTTGAAGAACATAAGCTTGCATTGACCGACATTGATATCAGCGAAGTGCGTGCATACCTGCAGAAAATAGATCCAAATAAATCTCCGGGCCCCGACAATTTATCTCCTCGCGTGTTGAGAGAATGTAGTCAACAGCTAGAATTACCCATAACATTAATATTCAACAAGTCATTAACACAGGCCAGTGTGCCTCTCGAGTGGAAAAAGGCCAATATTACCCCGATCTTTAAAAAAAGGAGATAAAAAAACAAGCCAGTAATTATCGTCCCATCAGCCTTACGTCTGTCATAATTAAACTATTCGAAAAAATAATCAGGGATAAAATGATCACTTTCCTTGAAACAAATGATTTGATAACTGATAGTCAGCACGGATTTCGTAGTAATCGGTCTTGCCTTACCAACCTATTAACTTTTTTCAACGATGTTTATACATGTTGGGACGCCCGAAGCCCATATGACGTAATTTACCTAGATTTTCAGAAAGCGTTTGATAAAGTTCCTCACGTTAGACTTATTTCTAAACTGCGTTCCCACGGTATTAACGACCATCTATGTGCGTGGATTCATGACTGGCTCACCGACAGAGAACAACGTGTAGTTCTTAATGGTGAAGCATCGGATTGGCAACCCGTCACCAGTGGCGTGCCCCAAGGTTCGGTCCTGGGGCCAACACTATTCATAATTTACGTGAACGACTTAGAAACTGATATCCTATCAAATGTAGCCACATTCGCCGACGACACCAAATTAGGAGGTACGGTAATGAACAGTCAAAGTTGCGAGAATATTCAATCAGACTTAATAAGACTTGCCGACTGGAGCGAAAAATGGCAAATGAGTTTTAACGTAGATAAATGTAAAGTAATGCACATAGGTGAAAAAAAATCCTTACTTTAAATATCAGATTCAAGGACATGAGCTCAGCGAAGTAAAACAAGAAAAGGATCTTGGTGTCATTATCAGTAACACTCTTAAAATGAGTGATCAATGTTCTGCAGCGAGTAAAAAAGCCAATATGATGTTAGGATCTCAAGAAACTTTGATTATAAATCACCCGAACTTATGAAGAGATTATATTTAGCATTTGTAAGACCACACCTAGAATACGCCGCTCAGTTCTGGTCACCGAACTTTATCAAAGATCAAGTTTTGCTAGAAAGGATACACCGACGAGCAACCAAACAAATTCCAGCGCTCCGAAACTTGCCATATGACGAGCGTTTAAAGCGTTTAGATATGTTTTCCCTAAAAAAGCGAAGGATAAGAGGGGACTTGATTGAAGTGTTCAAAATCCTTAATGGATTCGACAATATTAACCCAGATAGTCTATTTCAGAGAGACACCAACACAATAACACGCAGCAACGGTATGAAGTTAAAGGGAAACCGATGTAACACGTTGGTGCGCAAAAGTTTTTTCAATAATAGAGTCGTCGATCACTGGAATAGACTCCCACCGTCAGTTGTTAGCGCACAGAGTATCAATAGCTTCAAGTCTTCATTGGTTAAGTACTTCAGGGATATAAGATTGTACTGACCCTTCTTCGTATGTTTTCAGACAGATTGCAGGAAGACGTCAACCTAAATTCATATTATTCTCCCCCACAACCTAGATTGCAAGTAGCGTAAGTTAACAATAGAGTAAAGCAACAGTTAATGTCCGCATGACAGGTGGAGTGAGGTGTGGGTGCAGTAAGGTGACAGGTTACTGGTGCCGTGCCTAGTACCGCCGGTAAAACGAGGATCAAGCCTCCACCTGTGCCCCTGAAACTACACCTCACCCATCGTGAGTATTAGGGGGGATCCTGAGGCTGCCCTGTGTAGGCCACTCGTCCTCTTCCATTCTCCTTGTGTTTCTGTGTTCTTATGTTCTTATGTAATGAAGTCATTTTCCCCCACTGCTTAGGTTACCAGTAGTGTAAGTTAAGAGTAGTAATTTCCTCTTATTTCTCTCTTTACTGTAAAATTTCCATGTCCCTTTCTTCCTTAAAGGTACATGGTGTTCTCTTCTAACTATTTCCTGCCGGCACGTTGCCGGAGGGAGAGGTGGGTGGGGAGAAGCCTTCATCTTTTCTGTCCTGTCCTACCACACGTAGATTACTAGTAGTAGCGGTAGTAAACAGACACCCTCGCCATAGACCGATAGGTCTTCTGGCGTCTGTTCTTCCTATGTATTCCTATGTATTCCTCCTCCTCCTCCAGAGAGACCTGGACCAGATCACTCGGTGGTCAGAAAAATGGCAGATGTCCTTCAACACTGCCAAATGTAAAGTAATGCATATCGGATCCAGAAACAGCAACCACACATACCACATGGGTGGCGAACCACTACATGTTGTGCAAGAGGAAAGAGACCTCGGGGTCACCATCAGCAGTGACTTGAAACAAACAAAACACTGCAAGTCCGCCTGTAAGAAAGCCAATACAATACTTGGGTTCATATCGAGGAACTTCGAATACAAGACGCCGGGAGTTATGTTATCCTTGTACAATTCGCTGGTAAGGCCCCACCTGGAATACGCCGTGCAATTCTGGTCTCCTAATTACAGGAAAGACATTGAATTACTTGAGAGTACAGCGCCGCGCCACGAAGATGATACCATCACTGAGGACGAAACCCTATGAAGAACGACTCGAGCGACTCAACCTCTTCACGTTGGAAAAGAGACGACTGCGGGGAGACATGATACAAGTCTTTAAGTACCTGAACAAGCTCAGCAACGTTGATCACTCCAAACTCTTCACGCTACAAACTAACCTGAGAACAAGAAACAACGGAAAAACAATTCAAGCAAAGCGATGCAATACCGACATCGGCAGGAGTTATTTCTCAAATAGAGTTGTTCGCCACTGGAACAGCCTTCCTGCAGAAGTGGTTAGCGCAGAGACCATCAACTCCTTCAAGAAACGCATTGATCGCCACTTTGCTGCAACGGGTGTGAACTGAACGTTCCCAAGAGTAGGTACACAAGTGCTTTAATCCTTCCCTGCAAGCCACTCCTATGGCAAACGGATTGATTAAATCACTGAACGCAGGCAGCCTAGTAATGAGCCAACAGGCTTTCTGCTGCCTGCTAGTCCATGTTTCCATGTTTCCTGCTCCTCCTCCTCCTTCTCCCCTCCTACTCCTCCTCCTACTTCGGCTCCTCTTCTTCCGCCTCCCGTTGCCTCCCTTCCTCCTCCTCCTCCTCCTCCTCCTCCTCCTCTTCCTCCAAGTCAGCACCTGCGCCTCGCTTTTTCTTGATAATTAATTTAAACTCGGCGTCCAGGTATCGCAATTGACTCTTAAAAACACCCAACTCAAAGGAGGTTCTGGAGAAAAAACGTGATGGTGTCGTCGTCAGAAGGGGAGAGAAGGGAAGTAAGGAAAAAAAAAGGGAGAGAGGTAGAGGGGGAAGGGGAAGGGAAAGGAAAAGGAAGTTCTACCCTCGTATCTGGAAGGGAGAGGAGGTATTGTTTTAGAGGTGAGTAAAATAATTGATAATTTAAAACATGAAAGCTCTGTGAAAATGTTGGAAGAATTAAGTTGACGACACAAATAGAACTTTGCAAGATTATGAAATTACGATTGAGCCTTTTTTTACTAAAATAAGCACGACCAAGTTCTAGAATAATTATGAAACCTTGTGCAATCAATTTTCTTAAGACATTCCGAGAAGAACCCGAACGAAATCAACACGTATGGCATGACAAAGCATCGCAGCTTGGACTCGGGAGACGTAACTTTCATAAGATACTTTGCCTACACCTTTAGCCCCGCCTGCCCCACTGAGGCCAAGTTTGCTCAACTCTTTTCAGTTTTTATATGGCATATAACAGTTAGCACATAATTTGTGTAGGATTACAGTTATCACAAGATATGATATATATATATATATATATATATATATATATATATATATATATATATATATATATATATATATATATATATATATATATATATTTATATATATTCATGTGCTCATTCATATTCCCTGAATCATCATTATACTTATATTTGATAACTGCTGCATTCAGCTGTTGTATTTATTTTCGTTCACTGTTTGTAGCAAAAGACAACAAAATACCGTCGTAGTCAAATGAGTCAAGCAATGGAAACATCTTTAAATTTTGTCGCTACGTATCGACGTGTTACCCCGCTGCCAAGGTCCTTTGTTCTCGGAGTGCCAATCTTCTTAAGTTTAGGCGGCGACACTCACTCACTCTCCTTACCTGTCGATGAGCTTCCTAACGCACCAAGATTTCGTCAACCACCGAGTCATCGAAATGTTTCGCTACCAGCTGGGAGCAGCATTTTTTCATGACAGGAGAGAGAGAGAGAGAGAGAGAGAGAGAGAGAGAGAGAGAGAGAGAGAGAATATAGAAGGAAGAGTGGGGGGGGGTGAACATAATTGAAAGCTGCGAAGTTACCCTCCGAAGTCTCCGAAACTCACACTCCAGGCGGTCAGTTTGAACACACACACACACACACACACACACACACACACACACACACACACACACACACACACACACTAAGAAAGGAAAGAAAGAAAGGATAATGAGGCATAGGAAGTAGTGTAGGAAGAGAATGATAAGAAAGACTAAGACACATGAAAACATGAGAAGGCAGGTAAAAGGAAGCCTATTAATTTATTTTGAGGTTGCTCGCTCTAGTGATTTAATCTGCCGGACTAGCACTTCATTGAGCTCAGAAATGATGAAATCGCCTCCCTACGCATTTTCAGTTTACTTCAGACGCTTCGAAGTAACGATCGAAGGGATTATTAAAGGAGTTGATGTTTTCGCACTTACTTCTTTTGACGGAAGGTTGTTATCTTGGTTCCACTGGCTGATGACTCGGTTTGAAAAGAAACTCCTGCCAGTGTCTCCACTACAGCGCTTCGCTTGAATCGGTTATTTCTAGTTCTTCAGTTGTTTTGTAGCTCAAAGAATTGTAGTTATCGACGTTACTAATCTTCTTCAGATACTTGAAGATCTAAATCTATTATCATCGTTAGCGTCTGTCCTCCAACGTAAAGGAGCTGAGTCGCTTGAGTCGTTCTTTATATATCCGGCTGAGCCCTTAGAGCCCAACGGTGGTATCATTTTCGTAGCACGTCTTTAAACTCTCTAAGATTTAATGTCCTTCCAGTAATTAAAATGCCAGAACTGCACTGCATATTCCAGGTGAAGTCTTCCCGTCGAGAAGAGGAGGAGGAGGAGGAGGTGGAGGTGGAGGTGGAGGTGGAGGTGGAGGTGGAAGAGGAAGAGGAAGAGGAGGAGGAAAAGGAAAAGGAAAAGGAAAAGGAGGAGGAGGAGGAGGAGGAAGAAGAAGAAGAAGAAGAAGAAGAAGAAGAAGAAGAAGAAGAAAAAGAAGAAGAAGAAGAAGATGATGATGATGAAGAAAAAAAGAAGAAAAGAAAAAAGAAGACTGGGAGGATGAAGAAAGACAGACAAACGAGGAAGACTGGGAGGAGGAGGAGGAGGAGGAGGAAGAGGAGGAACGATGTGAACAGACTGTAACACGTGTCCAGCCCCAAACTGGCAGCGGAAGGAAGAGCCAAGTCCAACGCAAACAAAACCTCTGGCAGGAGAAAGCGAGCTGGCTAGGGACAAGTTTGACTATTATTGTTTTCTCGAGTTTGTGATTTATACAGCGCGGGAGTTGCGACAGACAGAGGGGAGGGAAAGTATTCCTGTTTCGGGAGCAAGGGAAACATGGAAACATGGAAACATGGAAATGCAGGCAACAGAAAGCCTATTGGCTCATTACGAGGTCGCCCGCTTGGGTGATTTAATCTGCTCGACCGCCACTTGGGGCTTGGTGAGCAGATGAAAGCACCTCGATATTGAGGAGCAGATGGAAGCCCCTCGTTATTCAGTTTACTCCTGACGCAGCGAAATGACGGTCGATTCTATATTTGAAGGAGTTGATGGTATTCGCATTTACTACTTCTGAGGGAAGATTGTTCCAGTGGCGGATGACTCGGTTTGAAAAGAAACTCCTTCCAATGTCTGTGTTACATCGACTCGACTGAATGGGTAAACCGTTATTTCTAGTTCTTGAGTTGGTTTGCAGTTCAAAGAATTTGGAGTAATCGACGTTATTGAACTTTTTTAGATACTTGAAGACTTGAATCATATCCCCTCGTAGGCGTCTTTTCTCCAATGTAAAGAGATTGAGTCGCTTGAGTCGTTCCTCGTACGGTTGAGCCCTTAAGGTTGGAATCATCTTTGTGGCGCGTCGTTGAATCCTTTCCAGTAAAGCAATGTCCTTTCTGTAATTGGGAGACCAGAACTGCACTGCATACTCGAGGTGCGGTCTTACCATGGAATTATACAAGGATAGCATCACGTCTGGTGTTTTACACTCGAAGTTCCTCGCTATGAACCCGAGCATAATGTTGGCCTTGTTGTATGCTTTTTACAGTGATTCGCGTGTTTCAGGTCACTGCTGATAGTGACTCAAGATCCTTTTCCTCCTGCATCGCTTGCAGAGGTCTCCCATTCATGATGTATGTGTGGTTACTATTTTGGGACCCAATGTGCATGACTTTGCATTTGTCAACATTAAAAGACATTTGCCATTTTTCCGACCATTCGATAATGTGATTGAGGTCTTTCTGAATGATTTCGCAGTCGGTCTTTGTGAGGGCATCTCCACCCACCTTGGTGTCATCTGCAAATTTCGATATTGTGGATTTCAGTCCTGATTCTAGGTCATTGATATATATGATAAAGAGGATGGGTCCCAGCACTGACCCTTGAGGCACTCCACTAGTGACTGGTAGCCAATCGGAAGGCTGTCCGTTGAGTAGTACTCGTTGTTTTCTGTCGGTGAGCCAATCTCTTATCCACGCGATCAGATTGGCTCCGATGCCCGCCGAGTGCAGTTTCTTAAGGAGTCGCTCGTGCGGTACCTTGTCGAAGGCTTTCTGAAAGTCCAGGTATATAACATCACTGGGGATGTGGGCATCCCAGTTCTTATATATACCTTGGAAGAAGTCTAATAAATTCGTTAGGCAGGAGCGCTTGTTTCTGAAGCCATGCTGGGTGTCGGAGATTACATTATTGTTTTCTAGAAACTTAACAAGTTTATCTCTAATAATCTTTTCGAGTATTTTTCCTGCCACTGATGTCAAACTTATGGGCCTGTAGTTTAATGCAACGCTTTTGTCTCCTTTTTTGAAAATCGGTGTTACGTTCGCCATCTTCCAGTCTTCCGGGACCTTGTTTAGTTGAACTGACCGGTTGAATATGGTAGTGAGTGGTTGAAGTATTTGTTGTTTAAGCTCTTTTAATAACCGCGGGGACAAACTGTCGGGTCCCGTTGACTTGTTCGTGTCGAGTTTGTCCAAGTACTTTTTTACTTCTTGGTCGCATATTGAGTCAATTTCCAGCGGCGTGATCTCACTCGGCGGGCAGGGCTCTCGAATGGTTTCGATGTCCTCGACTGTGAATACGGATGCGAAGTTACTGTTGAGGATTCTGGCCATCTGTTTACTGTCCTGAGTTACAGATCCAGTCTCGTCTGTCAGGGGACCAATATTGGATTTTACTTTCTTTTTCGATCTTATGTACGTGAAGAATTTCTTGGAGTTAGTTTTGATTTCGCGCGCTATTTGCTTTTCATAGTTGCGTTTGCTACTCCGAATAAGGCTGCGACAAGCTCTGAGGCTGTTGTGGTACTGTGTGCTGGCTTCGGCCGTAGCATTCTCTTTCATCAAATTATAATTCCTTTTTTTTAGGTTTACTGCCCTTTTTATTTCTCTGGTCATCCACGGTGGATCTACGGCCCCATTTACTCGCCTGGATTTCGTAGGCACTGTAGCCTTCTCTACTTGCAACAGCTTATCTTTGAAGACGTTCCACGCGTTGTCGATTGTATTGTCGGTGATGCCAAGTTGGTCCCAGGTCGTAGGGGGAAGCAGTGCACGGGCTAAGTTGAAATTTCCTTTTTTGTAATCTGGTATCACTGATGGATTATCTACGAGTTTGTGACATATGTTGATATTAAAACGGATTAAGTGGTGATCGCACCCATTAAGTTTCTCACCAACTGTACAGTCGCGAATGAGGTCTGGGTCGATTACTAATACCAGATACAGCAGATTGTTTTATATTTTTGGTTTAGTTACTACTTGAGTGAGGAAAGAATCCTCCACCATTTCTAAAGCCTGTGACCCTCTTGATCTCCAGTCATCAGTACCCAGTCAATGTTAGGGCAATTAAAGTCCCCAATTATAATTGCTTCCTTTCTTTGTGTTAGAGTGAATCTCTTCGTAGAGGGCAGTGTCATCGGCTGCCTGTTGTTTCGGAGGCCTGTATACGGTTGCAAGTGTTAGTTTCTTGTTATTTGCGGTTATTTCCACATAGACAGAATCGTATTTCTCTGCGTCCTGTTTGTCTATTTTTATGGCAGGGAGTGTACTTTTACGTAGCAAACTACTCCTCCTCCTTTCTTGTGCTTTCGACTTTTGTGGAAGCTTTCGTACCCAGGAATGACATTTCGGATTCTAGATGGGTAGAGTTGGCCCAAGTCTCTGTGATGGCTACCACATCTGGTTTCTCTGTTGCAATATACGCCCTAATTTCGTCCTTTTGGGTATTAAACTACGTGCATTTGTGTACATGATAGAAATGTGGCCGTGACGAGTTGTACCAGTTCGCTTGTCGGAGGCGTGGTTAGTTACACAGTTTCTTGTGGGTCGCACTGACGCTACGGGTTGGTTGATCAAGGGCTGCCTTTGCCCCGTCCTCGCCCGCCGTTTTTTGAAAGGCTTTTCGAAAAGCTTTTCACTGCCTCGTCCAGAAGCCTCCCGAAACGCGCCGATCCAACCTCATTCAGATGTAGTCCATCGTTCCAAAACAAGTCTGGGCGCTCAAAGAAGTGGTGCCAGGCGTTTGTAAACGCCACGCCTTCGTCACAAATTTCCTTCAGACTAGTATTGATGTTGCTCGCTTTGCTGTTGAAGCCGGCGTAAGCGCTGATTCTGGGTAGAATTCCAGAGACAATGACGTGAGGGACTTGGTCTTGTAACGCCGAATGACCTGACGGTATTTTGATAGTAGGACCTGAGTTTGAGAAGACTGAACATCAATTGTCGCCGCGTGAATCAAATAAACTGTGTCTTCCTTCGCGAGTTCCGTGACAGCATCGACAGCTGAAGTAATGTCGTCCAGTTTGGCTCCCGGAATACAATAACGCCTCCGCGTCTCTGTATTCCTGCCGCAGAATTCCGTTAATTGACCTCTAACCAGCGAGTCCCCTACAAGTCTAACAGATGTTTTCAGCTTGTCTGTGCCCCGAAACTGTGTCTGATCTACGCAGACCACAGCAGGAAGAATGGTCTTGTGGCGTCTAATGGATGAGTAGTGAGGAGTGGGAGTGTGGTGGCAACTGGACGTGGAGGCGTTAGGAGGGCTGGTAGAGAGGGACAAGGGGAGCCCAGGGAAGATGAGGAAGAGGCGGAAGGGGTTGACTGCAGGGGAGCAGAGGAGGAGGATGTTGAGGATGTGGAGGAGGGGCAGAGGCGGAGGAGGAGGAGGAAGGGAGGAAGGGGTTGACTGGGAGGTGTAGAGGAGGAGTATGTTGAGGATGTGGAGGTGGGGACAGCGGTGGAGGAGGAGGAAGGGGCGGTAGGGGTTGACTGGGGAGGAGTAGAGGAGGAGGATGTGGAGGAGGGAGAAGAAATGTATGAGGAGGCAGAGGCTGAGGAGGAGGAAGAGGAAGAAGGGGTTGGCTGGGGGGAGTAGAGGAGGATGATGTTGATGATGTGGAGTAGGGGGCGGAGTTGGAGGAGGAGGAAGGGGCGGAAGAAGAGTGAGGAAGAGGAAGGGAGGAGGAAGAGTAGGTGGTGGTGATGGT
>NC_066566.1:10751267-10793767 GCF_024679095.1 Eriocheir sinensis | reverse complement strand
CTGTCGCCGCCGCCTTCCCCTCTCAGGAGCGGATGTTGGTATGAAGAAGGTGTTTGAAGTCGGTCCTCCAGTCTTTATCCTTCACACTTAAGCGTTCAGTTAGCGTGGCGAGGCAAAGCCGACGGAAGGCACGGAGAGAGAGAGAGAGAGAGAGAGAGAGAGAGAGAGAGAGAGAGAGAGAGAGAGAGAGAGAGAGAGAGAGAGAGAGAGAGAGAGAGAGAGAGAGAGAGAGAGAATTTCGATTAGGGTGATTAGTCTTCATAATTGGTGTAGCAGGGTCGACCTTATTGAAATAGCGTGCGCGTGCATATGCATGTGTATGTGGTGTGTCTGTGTCTGTGTGTGTGTGTGTGTGTGTGTGTGTGTGTGTGTGTGTGTGTGTGTGTGTGTGTGTCTGACTGTGTTTTTTTTTTTTTTTTTTTGTGTGTGTGTGTGTGTGTGTCATTCATTCATCATAGTCTGTTCACGCGCTGAACTCGCGATGGGCATCCTGTACCCTCTTCGAATGCCCTTGGAGCTCAGGTGACGGATCTTTGGTTACGGCTGGAGCCTCAGATCACACAAACATACACTATTAGCTTGACATACTACCCCGATTGACACCGGGTACCCATGCACTGCTCAATGAACACGGGGCACTGAATTAAGAAGACTGCCCACCCATCTCCACTTCGCCGGGGAATCGAACCTAGGCCCTTTTTATTTTGAGGTAAACGTGCTAAACATTGTACGTGTGTGTGTGTGTGTGTGTGTGTGTGTGTGTGTGTGTGTGTGTGTGTGTGTGTGTGTGTGTGTGTGTGTGTGTGTGTGTGTGTTTGTCTCTCTGTCTGTCTGTCTGTCTGTCTGTCTGTGTGTGTGTGTGTGTGTGTGTGTGTGTGTGTGTGTTTGTCTCTCTGTCTGTCTGTCTGTCTGTCTGTCTCTGTGTGTGTGTGTGTGTGTGTGTGTGTGTGTGTGTGTGTGTGTGTGTGTGTGTGTTTGTCTCTGTCTGTCTGTCTGTCTGTCTGTCTCTGTGTGTGTGTGTGTGTGTGTGTGTGTGTGTGTGTGTGTGTGTGTGTGTGTCTGTTTGTCTCTCTGTCTGTCTGTCTGTCTGTCTGTCTCTGTGTGTGTGTGTGTGTGTGTGTGTACACGCCCACGCGTCGTCTGGGTGGCTGGCTAGTTCTCTAAGTGGGCCTCTCCTCCCCCCTTGTCGTGGTCTCAGTGGGTGTTAGACCCTCCAAGGTGCCCTTTGAAGTTTTCTTTTTGATCGGCACTCCAGACGCCCCCTGGCCCTTGCCCCCTCTGTGTACTGCTTCATCTTCTGTTCCCCTTCTTCCTCTGACGTGTTGCGCCTCCTGCCGAAACTGAGTAGGCGAAGAAACACGAAGAGGGAGGGTGTTGGGTTCTTCTGCAATAGAGGCGGATCTTGTTTTTTCTTTCATTTTCCTTTTCCCCCTTACATTCACCCTTCTCCTTATTACTTCTAGTGCTTTATGCTGATCACGCCGCCCTCTCTCTCGCTCTTTCTCTCTAGCACTCACTCACTCTTACTTTGCGTTTGATATACCCACTCAGTCCCTCTATATTCACTGCCTCCTCCTCCTTTACCCCCTGTTAACCAAGGCTCCTCCTCCTCCTCCTCCTCCTCCTCCTCCTCCTCCTCCTCCTCACTAACGTCTGCATCACAGGATGAGGTTTTTTTTTTTTTTTCCTCCAACATTTTTACATTATTTCTGGGTTGGCGTTTCATCATCTTTCTGCCTGTCTGCCTTGGCGGCCTAATAGATTAAGAGAGAGAGAGAGAGAGAGAGAGAGAGAGAGAGAGAGAGAGAGAGAGAGAGAGAGAGAGATTTATCCTTTGTGCAGATGAGGGCATGCATGTGTGTACATCCTTGCGTACGTGTGTGTGTGTGTGTGTGTGTGTGTGTGTGTGTGTGTGTGTGTGTGTGTGTGTGTCAGTGTGCCTATCCTTGTCTGTCATTCTTTTTACTGTGGCTATTTATTTGCTTTCTCATTTGTTGGTGCGTCTGAATATGTGACTGTGTCGGATTTGTTTTTTCAGTGTGTGTGTGTGTGTGTGTGTGTGTGTGTGTGTGTGTGTTCGAGGTGGGAGGAGGGTTGCTCGCAGGCGCGCGGAGGTAGATGTCACCTGCTTAATTTACGGGATCATTGCGGGTGACGTCGGCGTGAATCATTTTAATTGGATATTACTGAAGGCTTGCGAGATGCCGACCTTTGGAGAGGAAGGAAGGGGGAGGAGTAAATGAGGGAATATCACAGGAGAGAGAGGAAGTGAAGGGAAGGGAAAGGGGGAATCTATCGGTGGAGAAGGGAAATGATAATGAGGGAAAGCGGAGGTGTCTTGGAGGAGACGAATGGAGTAATATGTGATTCCTTGGCGGAAGGGGAAGGAAAAACAAGTAGAAGAGCTGGGAGATGAGTATGTTCAGGTGGAGGAAACGAATGTAGTTATGAAGGAGGATGAGAAAGAAAAAGTTGCAGATCAGGAAGGGGCGTCGGGGGAGAGTGGGAAGAAGGGAGCATCGAAAGAAGTGTGGGAAAAGGAATGGATGGGATAAGAGGGAGAAATTGGAGGGGCTGGGAGAAGGATGAAGAAAAAAAGTGAAGGTGGGTGGATGGTGGAATATTGAAGGAGGGAAAGGGTGGCGTCTAGGGAGCGGGGATGGAGATTGATGTTACTCTTTAGCTTGAGGCCAGGCCGGAAACCCTTCTCCCTTGCCTCCCTGCCTCCCTGTCCTCCCCCTGTGGGAAGCTTCATGCAGTATGCAAATGAGCCGCCCAAGTTAATGACCCGTCAAATTACCTGCCTCAGCCGCCGGACACCTCGCGAAATTTTTAGACCCTCCAAAATATATTACTTTATTTTTATTTTTTTATGTTTCTTGGTGGGGTATATGCCAATGTGTGTGTGTGTGTGTGTGTGTGTGTGTGTGTGTGTGTGTGTGTGTGTGTGTGTGTTAGAATTAATGAGAAAGTTATTAATGAGAAGGTTATTATTTTTTTATGATATGGTAACAGTAGTAACATAGTAGTTGTAGTTATTGTAGTGTTAGTCGTAGGAGTAGCAGCAGCAGCAGAAGTAGTAGTGGTGGTAATAGTAGTAGTAGTAATATAGTAGTAGTAGAAGTATATAGTTGTAATAGTAGTAGTAATAGTAATAGTAGTAGTAGTTTTGTACGTTCTGGCCTATAGCACCGGAAGGCTTTCTTTAGGGGCCTGGTGGTCGGCCCAAGCCCGTCATGTCAAAGGCAAGTGTTTATACTGACGCCATCTTTTTTTGGCTCATGCTGTCCCACGGAGCTCATTCTTGAATCACTTGGACAGTTCCTCTAGAGTCCGGGTTGATAGGTGGTATTTAGGCCAGCATGTGGGTAGTCTTAGACCACTCGGCGGTGACTGAAAAATCCCAGATGGTAGCAGCGGATTCGAACCCGCGTCGTCCAGAACATGGCGAACGCGGGACCCACACGCTAACCACTCTGCCACCGCCTCCCCAGTTGTTGTCTTTTTTGTTGTTGATGTTGTTCCTGTTATTGTTATAAGAGTAAAGATCTTATAAATGGTAAGATTCACCATTATGAGGCTTTCCAACGTAATCGGTCGACGGTATTGTCGCCAAACGCCTTGTGAGGACTTTCCCCTTCCTTCCTTTGTGAATTCAATAACACCCGCCTACTGGAGACTATTATTACCCTGTTGATACCACCATCGGGGATTTTGATGAAAAGTATTCACATGGGATAGTCTCATAAGATCGTCGCCTTCAAATCCCTTATCTGCAAACCGATAATTTTCACCCATTGCCGAGTGCCTGACGCAGTTCAAATGATCGCTTATCAACCCTAACTACAGCGAAACATTGTCAAGATGGTCACGAGGAACACATGGAGGAGGTAGATCAGCCAACCAATATATTACGGCGCCACCATAAATAAACATTTACCCGTGCCACTAACTAACTGAGAATGACCACCTGACCCCCTACAGGAAAAGACCTACCGGCACTATAGGTCACACGCAAAGTCCGAGGAAGAGGAGGAAGCCCGACAAATATAAATATATAAAAATATACAATATGCAAACATTATGTATACAAAGACGAATAGTCAACAACGGTTGTGACGGACCAGAAGTTACCAGAACAACTGTGCCAGCGCTGCCCAGTTCCCAGGGAGTCGCAGTCATTTCGCATGAAGAATGACGCTGTGTTTGAGAGCCATCTCATACCCGTTGCACGATTCAGAGATAAGGGGTGTTTACTCTGTCATGCAGTACAGAGCCGATAAATTTATAATGTTATGTCACGAGATGACTCAAAATTTTATCTATTTCTCGGCTCTTTTCTCCGCGCACACTTAACCAGGAGCCACGTTATGCTTAAGTGAAGCTTTCCAATCCACTCAGGGTCACTGTATACACCCAAAATGACTAAAATTCCGGGACGAGCC
Organism: Eriocheir sinensis; assembly: GCF_024679095.1. NCBI lineage: Eukaryota > Metazoa > Arthropoda > Malacostraca > Decapoda > Varunidae > Eriocheir > Eriocheir sinensis. The sequence goes on along the minus strand of NC_066566.1, from coordinate 10,789,322 downwards.
GCGCCGCGCATGCGTAGTTGTTGTTTTGGAAACTTTTTGGCCGGTATTGTGTTATCTGCCATCCACGTATATTAAGACATCCCATTCTGATTGCGCATGCGCGGGCTTTGTTTACAAACAGAGTGTGGATGAATTTCGAGACCCGGTACCGTGTCTTTTTTTTTAAGTAAACGATGACATGTTTTGAATTTGAATATTGCTTGAAATATGAAAGTTTCTTCCTGCACCCCTTGTATGTCGGTAAATGTGATAAAAGAGATATAGCCTGTACCCCTTGAATGTCGGTAAATGTAATAAAAGAGATAACCTGCACCCTTTATATGTCGGTAAATGTGATAAAAAAGATATAGCCTGTACCCCTTGTGTGTCGGTAAATGTAATAAAAGAGATAACCTGCACCCTTTATATGTCGGTAATTGTGATAAAAAAGATATAGCCTGCACCCCTTGTATGTCGGTAAATGTAATAAAAGAGATAACCTGCACCCCTTGTATGTCGGTAATTGTGATAAAAGAGATAACCTGCACCCCTTGTATGTCGGTAATTGTGATAAAAGAGATAACCTGCACCCCTTGTACGTCGGTAATTGTGATAAAAGAGATAACCTGCACCCCTTGTATGTCGGTAATTGTGATAAAAGAGATAACCTACACCCCTTGTATGTCGGTAATTGTGATAAAAGAGATAACCTGCACCCCTTGTATGTCGGTAATTGTGATAAAAGAGATAACCTGCACCCCTTGTATGTCGGTAATTGTGATAAAAGAGATAACCTACACCCCTTGAATGTCGGTAATTGTGATAAAAGAGATAACCTGCACCCCTTGTATGTCGGTAATTGTGATAAAAGAGATAACCTACACCCCTTGTATGTCGGTAATTGTGATAAAAGAGATAACCTACACCCCTTGTATGTCGGTAAATGTGATAAAAGAGATAACCTACACCCCTTGAATGTCGGTAATTGTGATAAAAGAGATAACCTGCACCCCTTGTATGTCGGTAATTGTGATAAAAGAGATGACCTACACCCCTTGTATGTCGGTAAATGTGATAAAAGAGATAACTTACACCCGTGGACAAACTACGATATCAACACTGTGTTTGTAAACATCGGGTTCCGCGCATGCGCAGATCAGGATGGGATGTCTTAGGATACGTGGATGGCAGATGACACCACACCGGGAGTAACTTCTTATCCGCTACACCGGAAATGACGCTGTAACCACAACGCCTGCTGTATCTGCAAGTTCCAAAGTCTGGTCATAACAAAATGATGTGGGTGCCAAAATTGTAAGGTGTTCGTTCGTATTATACTGCAATTCTTACCAGGAAACTTTTTTTTTTTGTGGTGGTTATTGTCGCTGAGGTGGAAGATTTTATATAGTTACTGTTGAAGGTGTTTTTCGTATTTCGTAGATGATGATATTGTTGTTGTTGGTTATGGTTGTGGTGGTTGTGATGTTACTGCTGATGATAATGATGCTGAGGAAAAGTTGGGGGAGGAGGAGGAGAAGGGAATTGTTGTTGTTCCTCTTCCCATTGGCAACAAAGGCGGCAGTGGTAATGTTGTTGATTGCATTTGGGGAAAAGTGAGTTTCATTAGTACAGTATTCTTTCTCGGTGTGTGTGTGGAAGGAGAGAGAGAGAGAGAGAGAGAGAGAGAGAGAGAGAGAGAGAGAGAGAGAGAGAGAGAGAGAAGGAAAAATAGAAAAAGAGAAAAAGAAAGAGAAAGAGAGAAAGGAAGAAAGACAGAGAGAGAAAGGAAGAGAGAGAGAGAGAGAGAGAGAGAGAGAGAGAGAGAGAGAGAGAGAGAGAGAGAGATGTAAAAATAAATAAAGAAAAAAAAGAGAGAGAGAGAGGGGTGGGGAGGGGGGAGAGCACCACCTGACCTGTCCCTCCTTCATGAAGCGCACGTAGAGGGTCACGGGTGTACTTGGGGGTTCTCCTGCCGGTGCTGCGTGTGTGGCTCTGACTGACTGATCCTCGCACTGAGCCTCCTCTCTATGCCTCTCCTCTCCTTTGTCACACCTCTTTCACTTCCATCTTCTTTTCCTCTTCCTTCACCCTACTATAGAATGGATATCAAGATATCAAGAATCTGTACAGAGGAGGATGACAAAAATGATTCAAGGGATGAGAAACTTGTCGTACGAGGATAGACTGAAGCAACTGCTCAAGGTAGGCGAAAGTTGCGAGGAGACTTGACCGAGGTTTGTTAGTTGATTAAGGGCTTTAATAAAGGGTATGTTAATCGGGTTTTGGTTTAAAAGAACCAGGTAGGACACGTAGCAATTGTTTTAAGTTTGATAAATTCAAAGTCAAGAAAGACATAGACAAGAATTGGTTTCTAATAGAGTGGTGAATGAGTGGAACAGGCTTGGCAGTCATGTTGTGAGTGCCTATACCATAGACACATTCAGGAAGAGGCCTGATAAATTCATGGATCGGGGTGAGGTGGGGTTAAACTTACAGGAGGTGCCTTGTATAAGCCAACCGGCCTCTTGCATACTCCTTTGGTTCTTATGTTCTTCTTCTTCTTCATCTGTTTCCTCTCATCATCCTCATCCGCATCCTGTTCCTCCTTTTCCTCCTCCTCCTCCTTTTCCTCCTCCTCCTCCTCCTCCTCCTCCTCCTCCTCCTTCTCCTCCTCTTCCTCTTTTCCCTTCTGTTAAAAATATTGTGGAAGGGACCGAGAGAGCGAAAGAACAAGGCACAGTGAATGAATAAGAGGAACAAAGAGGAAAGTAACAAAGTCACTTGCGAAATTCATCAAAGAATTTGAATCTGTTGGTCGACTGAGACGAGATTTGTGTTCAATCACGAAGAAAGAGCGGAGCAGATCAAGGAGAACACCAATTCTTTTTTCATCTTAAACTCATCATAAAGATTATCCACATCATCATCATCATCATCATCACCTCCCTCTTCTGTTTTTTTTCTTCTTTTTCCATCTTTTTTTTTCTTCTTTTTCCATCATTATTTTCTTTTCCATATTCCTTTTCTTGTTTACTCACTGCTCTTCCTCCTCTTCCTCCTCCTTCTTTCTCCTCCTTCTCCTCTTCCTCCTTTTCCTCCTCCTCCTCCTCCTCCTCCTCCTCCTCCTCCTCCTCTTCCTCCTTTTCCTCCTCCTCCTCCTCCTCCTCCTCCTCCTCCTCTTCTTATTTTTTCTGCTTTCACCTCTCCCACAACAACAACAAAAAAAAGAGAATTAGGAAATACCCGTAACGTATGAGGTGCTAACTTTAGCCATAAGTACCAGGCACGTCTCATGTAAAGTGACCTTGAACACACATAGAACCAGTATATTACGAGAGAGAGAGAGAGAGAGAGAGAGAGAGAGAGAGAGAGAGAGAGAGAGAGAGAGAGAGAGAGAGAGAGAGAGAGAGAGAGAGAGAGAGAGAAGGATCATTGTCTCCTTTCGTTTACCGTCTCCTGCTTTGTTAGAGTAAACAAACAATTGCCAAAAATTCTCAAAAAAAGCAAGCTCCCTTTTTCTCTGTCTGCTCTGCTAATAAAGACCTTTTAATTAGCTATCAGTTCTTTTGTTTCATCGTTCTCTCTTTTTATATCTTTTTTTTTCTTTCCTGCATTCTTCCCCCCCAACAATTTTTCCAGACGTTCTTCCAGCAGCCTTTTTCCTCTCTTTAGATCCCATTAGCGTGTGCCGTCTTTTGTTTCTCCTTTGTCTCCTTTGTCTTCGTTTTTTTCTGATTTTTCTTAACTCTCATTACTCTCCATTCGATCCTGTTTTGCTCGTCTCGTGATATCCGTTTTCTTTTCCCTTGTTTTATGGCTTACGTGCGCTATTTCTGTTTCGCTGATGTAAACAATTTTAGGCGATCCAGCGCTGTTGAGTGTTAAACCTCTTGCATTTTCTATTCATTATTTTTATTGATTGGGTGTTTTCGGTTGGAATTAGCCCATTTTGTATTCATCGCATTCTGATTTTGTTTTGTTTTTCTTTTTAGTATTCGACTACTTTTCAGTTTGGTATAGTGTGTGGAATGTACATCTTAACGTCATATCCAGTAGCTTATGTCTCCATCAGATGTCCTCCTCCTCCTCCTCCTCCTCCTCCTCCTCGTCGTCCACCTACGCATCCGTCATGTCTCCTTCCCCGCCTACTCCTCCTCTCATCCCTCTCACCCTCTTCCTTCTTCTCTTCCTCCTCCTTATACTCTTCCTCCACCTTATCCTCCTTTTCGTGCCTCTCCTTCTCTTAACCGTTCCGTCGGTGTTTGGGATGCATTGCCTTTGCACCGGCACTCCACCTCTTCCGTCTCCTGGTTCTCGGCTTCCTCTTCCCCGTCCTCTTGTTTTTCTTTTTTCCCTCTCCTCCTCCTCCTCCTCCTCCTCCTCCTCCTTAGTCACCACCTAAGTTACCTCAATTACTCTGCCAAATCCAATCAAGCCTTTATTTATCGGTCGTGAAATGGCCCGGAGTGGAAGTTCCCAGCAGGCAGAGAGTGCTAACCCCGTGGGCCTGCGACACCCTGGGCGCGTATAGCTTCTGCGGCGCTCGTAAAGTTGATGCAGGTGATGGACGAGCGCGTAAAGAAAGCCCACGTTAAAGTGAGGTCGTGCCGGAGGAGCGGCGTTATCTTGGGTTATACCTACAGAGTAACGAAGGAAGTAAATTACTGTTAAGGCAGTCGTCAACAGCAGCATTACATAATAATCTATGACGCTTTTTTTCACATGTATATATATGTGTGTGTGTGTGTGTGTGTGTGTGTGTGTGTGTGTGTGTGTGTGTGTGTGTGAAAAGAGAGAGAGAGAGAGAGAGAGAGAGAGAGAGAGAGAGAGAGAGAGAGAGAGAGAGAGATTTTTTGTATTATTTATATATACACACACACACACACACACACACACACACACACACACACATGCGTTTCACCCATCTTATGTACCCCACTCCCTCTCCTCTGTTTCCACGCTGCCACTCTCTCACAGCCGTCCATCAGCTTTACAGCCAATCAGCTCTCACTCTTCCGGGTCGTTGGCCAATCACGTGCACGTCCACAAAGATGTCAACAATCTCTAAAAGCCTTCCCACTGAACTGTTCCATTCTTATATCTTTTTATTCGGACTTTAAATCCTCATGGAACAGATAAAATAAACATCCACGTAACTGGGCATTAATTTACAACCAGCCAATTCACCTGTAAATGTTTGGACAGGTAATTAATTGCCCTGCGACGCCAGTGTTGGATATTTTAACGTACTTGATTGGGAGATATACTCAGTATTCAGAGTATTCTACTCAGATATATGCTAGTCTTTTTATTCCTTCGCATTTCAATTCTTATGTTGATGGAACTATTACTATTATCATTATTATTTCCATTATTATTATTATTATTAGTAGTAGTAGTAGTAGTAGCTGTAATAGTAATAGTAGTAGTAGTAGTGGTAGAAGTAGTAGTCGCAGTAGTTGGAGGAGGTGGAGGAGGAGGAAGAGGAGGAGGAGGAGGAGCAGCACGAGACGGTAGAGGACAAGGAGGCGGAAACATGAGAGCATAAAAACTTTGAAGCACTAAAATGTGGAAGTGTATTTTGCATAAAATCTGTTGGCTTATATCGACGCTGGTTCCTTTAGTGATTTAGTAATTTCAGTAGGTTCTTTTGAGCCCAGCAATTGTTGTACATACTTATGTTATGGTTCACTCTTGACGCAACAAAGTAACGGTCAATGTGAAGTTTTGAGTAGCTGATCGTTATCGCATGAAATACTTCTGCTGGCAGATTCCGCTCGCCGAAGTTTACTGCATCGCCTCGCTACACAAACTGACATTTATTTCTTTTTCTCTGCCTAGTCAGTCAGTTTGATCGATGTTACTAATTTGTTCAGATATTTGAAGACATGTATCAAATCCACTTGTAGTCGATTTTTTCCAACGTAAAGTGATTGAGTCGCTTGAGTAATTCATTACGTATAGATATTGTCCTCAATTATGGAATGATATTCATATCGCGCCTCTGCTCTCTCTCTCTCTCTCTCTCTCTCTCTCTCTCTCTCTCTCTCTCTCTCTCTCTCTTTCTCGTTAGCTCGCTCACTCACTCGCCCGCGCGCGCGTGTAATTCAGTTTTTTGTTTTTTTTCTGTAATTAAGGGACCAGAACTTCATTGTGTATTCCAGGTGATGCTGTGAACCTAAAAATAGTATTTTTTGTTTGTTTGTTTGTTTTTCATGCAGTCTTACCTTGTCTCGTCACTGATGAAAGTGACCCCAATATTCGAATTTCCATGCATGACTCGTAGAGGCCTCCCACTCTTGTAGGGGAAGAAGATAAAAAGAACCTTTAAACATGAACAATATCAACAGTAGCAGGAGGAGGAGGAGGAGGAGGAGGAGATGGTGCTGGCGCTGGCGATGTTATGGTGGTAGTGGTGCTGGTGTTGGAGGAGGAGGAGGAGGAGGAGATGGTGCTGGCGCTGGCGATATGGTGGTAGTGGTGCTGGTGTTGGAGGAGAGGGAGGAGGAGGAGGAGGAGGAGGAGGAGGAGGAGGACCAGTAGAAAAAAGAGGCAGCTGCCAGGTAGCGGTACACGTGCAGGTGACAGTGGGCGGTGCTGGTTAAATATTTGAGTCCGTCCTTTCCACTCCCCAGAGACCATTTTCTAAAATTGATCACGTGACATTTCCCAACCGGAGCGCTTTACGACCGAGGATATTTTACGTTTTCTTCGCAAGATATCCTCACCCGTTTTCTATTACGACTCACGGCATTCCCATTTCTTTATTTGATCAATTTTATCTCTTCTCATTTTTTTATGTGTTAATCAAAGTTTTCGTTTCTTGTGTCATGCACCATCGTGCAGTACGCTCATAGATAGATTTGTATTTTCCTATTAAGAATTATGGTGTGTAATTATTGCGGTCTATTGTTTAAGTGTAATGTTAAAGTTATCGTTATTGGTAGGCACCAGAGTAGAAAACATCTTTAGGAGTTTTCCCCTTATGAATAGAAATAACTTAATAATGTAAAAAAATAAATAAATAAATAAATTGGTAGACTATTTTTGTCATGAACTAAAAATTTAAAACTGAGAAAAAAAGAAATTATAGTTTTTTCACACAAAATACAAGCAAAATACAACTTCAGTCACTGTGCCATGCAAGACTGAGTTTGGGATGATGAAGTTAGCCATCCATCAACTTTAAATGTCACACAGATTTATCTTTTGATTGGCAGGAAAGGAGCACCTGAGTCAGATATTGCTGCCCCATTCTGTGTGTGTGTGTGTGTGTGTGTGTGTGAGAGAGAGAGAGAGAGAGAGAGAGAGAGATCAGCCCTCATTTTGGATTCATTTGCATATTCTAATTCCACGCTAACTTTATAATGAGTTTAGGTCAATATTTCATTTGCATAATTCTTTTAACTGCTGAAAAAAAAGAGAAGAACTTCACAGTCAATGGACGTGGGTGGCGCAGATACCCCATTGTGCTGTACAGAAATAACTTGTTGCCCGTCATGCTGCAGCAGGTTATTGCTTCCCACACATTAAATATTCTCTCTCTCTCTCTCTCTCTCTCATGCCTGCAGGGCCAAACATGCTCCAGGTCACATATTGGACTCCAGATAACGTGTTTTGACGGGTAAGATAAACGATTGGAAAGAATGTGAGATACGATGGTGTGAAAAGGTTGTTTGACAGGAGCGTGGGCGGGGCAGCGGCAACTTGCGTCAGACCAACACGTCAGGTAATATGTCTTTCTGACCTTCGCGTGCCCCACATAACGCATACGCTGGGATGTCAATGTTGAGACACGAAAAATTAACATACATCTGAGAGCATAAATGACGAAATGTGCACCGATAACACTTATACAAGCAATTTCGGACACACACACACACACACACACACACACACACACACACACACACACACACACACACACACACACACACCTCTACGTAATTTAAGCTTACCTCAAAGTTTATTTAAGAATTTTCACAAAAAAAATACTATAGAAGCAGAGGTTAAGAAATATTAAAAAATATACTAAAATCTAAAAAAAACATCTCATTGAAATGTGGAATAAGAAAATGTAAAAATATTGAGAGAGAGAGAGAGAGAGAGAGAGAGAGAGAGAGAGAGAGAGAGAGAGAGAGAGAGAGAGAATATAAATATGAATAACAACATCGCTCCCACCCAACAATAAATACACACACACACACACACACACACACACACACACACACACACACACACACACACACACACACACACACGTTATTTCCTTTACCTCATGCCTGATTTAAATCCTTCATAACAACAACACATAACTCTCAATAGTGCAATCCAGGCCTCTTTCATGGATTCCAATGTCATATCTGTTGAGCCAAACCTTCCTACACATCGATCCAAATCCCCTTCAGCCAAACCAATCCTTTTAACGACCTTACCTGACCTCCAATCGCCATCATCTTTAATCACCTAATCCGACATTCCTTTTCGCCTCTATAGATTCCTCTGATCAATAGTTCTCTCTCTCTCTCTCTCTCTCTCTCTCTCTCTCTCTCTCTCTCTCTCTCTCTCTCTCTCTCTCTCTCTCTCTCTCTCTCTCTCTCTCTCTCTCTCTCTCGCCATTTGCTTTTAGTCCATAGTAATTGATATAAAAGTCTTAAAGAAAACACACTTCAAACCCCGATATTTTTTTCCTAATCTTCCTGTTTCCTTTGCTCATGTGTTTTCTTTTTACATTCCTAATAAATATCTCTACATTCATCTGCATGCATTATTCACTTTCCACACAGAGTATTATTGTTATTATTATTCATCTTGCTCCGATGAGGGAAGGGAAACATTCCACAACCAAAACAGATAATCATTTGATCGCGTTATTCCCGGTGTCCATTGTGGCCCTAGTATTTTATTTTTCTTGTTTGATTTCCAAAAGTGTGTGTGTGTGTGTGTGTGTGTGTGTGTGTGTGTGTGTGTGTGTGTGTGTGTGTGTGTGTGTGTGTGTGTGTGTGTGTGTGTGTGTGTGTGTGTGTGTGTCTTTGGCTGTCTCTCTGTGTGTGTGCGTATGTGTGTGGCTATGTGTATGTATGTCTGTCTGAGAGAGAGAGAGAGAGAGAGAGAGAGAGAGAGATAGCACTGGATTTACAGGAAGTTTCTTTAATAACTCATCTCAAACTTCAAGAATTTTCTGTTTAAATTATACTCCTCTTCGTCTTCATCCTCGTCCTCGTCCTCGTCCTCCTCCTCCTCCTCCACATCATCATCCTCATCCTAATTTTCCTTTCTCCATCCCTTTATGCTGTCCCTTCCTTAATATTTACATCGCTCCAACAAAGAGATGGGGCTTTAAACTAATGAAAACACGACAAAGATTGAAGACTCTCTCTCTCTCTCTCTCTCTCTCTCTCTCTCTCTCTCTCTCTCTCTCTCTCTCTCTCTCTCTCTCTCTCTCTCTCTCTCTCTCTCTCTCTCTCTCTCTCTCTCTCTCTCTCTCTCTCTCTCTCTCTCTCTCTCTCTCTTCCTTTTATCACACTACTGTTTTCGTTACCATTAACCTCATATATATATATTGTTTTCAGCTCGTAGAACAGACGCAACTCAAATAACTGTGTATTAATTTTGCTGAATGGCGTTTGTTTATTTGGTTAGTAATAGGAGAGGGCAAAAAAAAGGGATGCATAGAAAAAAAATATAGTTAAGAGAGGAAAAGAAGGAGAGGAGGAAGAAAGAGAGATAGACAAGGACGGAGGAGGAAGAAGGGGAGGAGCTCTTTTCTCATGTTTAAGGGGGCGCCGTGCTGCCTCTGCGCCACCACCTGTCATTCCGGCTAGCAAGAACGCGACCTGGGAGGAAGAAAGCATTTTAATTTGCCATTAACACTAGACAGCATGTGAAGGAGGGGGCGGAGCGGTAAAGGAGGGGCTGGGAAGGAGAGAAAGAAAGGAGGAAATAGCTGTTAAGGAGTTGAGGGTAGACAAATGCGGTATAAACTGAAGTAGAAGACGTAACATAAACACTTAAAATCAAGAAATGTCAATGATCAAGATACACACACACACACACACACACACACACACACACACACACACACACACACACACACACACAGACACACACACACACGTGTTTTGCGTCTCGTTATGAATTAAGCTTCAGTCGCCTTGCATACAAAAAAAGGGGGAGAGTGAAAATAGTGACATACTATAAATCAATTCACGAAAATACATAAAAGCCGTAAAAATAATAATAAAAGAACGTTCACCAGATGATGGGATGATATTAAGAAGTTTATGGAAAGTTTACATCGAGACTAAAGGCTAGATCTCAGGGCTGGAACCGGAAAGACAGGGGAAGCACGTAGAAATGACCTACAATAATTTAGTGAGAGTAATTGCAGAGGGTCAGAGACAGCATATCCCTTACCAAGCACGTAGGAAGGAAAATAACGACCCCAAATGCATGACCCGCACACTTAAGAATGAGATTGGCTTGAAGAGAGGAATTTATAGGAAAATAAAGAACGGAGAAACCCACCTCAGGGGTAGGTATGTTGAGCTAGCCAGGTCGGTGAAGAAGAACACCCGCCTAGCAAAAATAAATTATGAGATTAGGGTAGCCAACGAGGCCAAGAGCGATCCCAAGGGCTTCTTCAAATTGTACAGAACGAAAACAAGGGACAGAATTGGACCGTTGAAAACAAACACAGGTGAGCTCGTTGAGAATGGAGAAGATATGAGTCAAATGATGAATGACTATTTCCTTTCAGTTTTCACGCAGGAAAATCTAACAACCATTCCGGAGAGAGTTCAGGTATATGAGGGCGAAGAGAACGACAAGTTGAGGGATGTGATCATCACTAGGCAAGTAGTCCAGGATGAGATTGGTAGGTTGAAGAAAAACAAATCGCCGGGCCCAGACGAAGTATTCCCACGGGTTCTGAAAGAGTGCAAGGAGGTCCTCAGTGGCCCAATTACCGATATCTTTAAGATGTCGGTAAGTTCTGGGTATGTGCCCAATCAATGGAAAGTAGCTGATGTGACGCCGATTTTCAAAAAGGGAGATAAGTCAGCCACCTCAAATTATTGCCCAATTAGCTTAACATCAGTTGTAGGAAAGATGTTGGAGTCAATTATAGCCGGAAGCATTCGGGACCATCTAGAGAAGCATAATTTAATTCATGATTCACAGCATGGGTTCACAAAGGGCAGGTCTTGCCTTACTGACCTGTTGTCCTTCTACACTAAAGTAATCGAGGCGGTTGACAGAGATGAAAACTGTGACATATTATATCTAGATACAGCCATGGATGGTGAGGTAAGGTGGGGTTGAGTGTACAGGAGCTCCCTTGTATAGGCCAACCGGCCTCTCGCAGACTCCTTTCGTTCTTATGTTCTTATGTTCTTACACACAAGACAAAAATATGAGAAAAGTTTGGAAGAGGCCAATATTAATGTTAAGGTTAAGGTTAAAGTTCAGGTTAATGATGATGAAACAGTAAAACACTTCATAGCCAGCCCCCTAACAAGAGTTACGAGGTCTATCAGACTGTGGTGTTGTTGAAGGCTTTTTATTCTAAATAATGTATGTTGAGGTTGCTCTTAGCAGACAATACACAATCTATTCAAGTAAATTATTCTATATGGATTGATAAATAACGTGTTGTTGACCACAGAGATCAGCTGCGAACATCCTCGTAACCCTGCGTCCACTGCTTCCGTTTGCTTATCAACCATAAAATAATATCCGGAATAGATTTTGCTTTTTTTGTGTGTATGTGAGTGTGCTTGCGCGATAGTGCATGTTTTGTTATGCTATAATTCGCTTACATGTTAAACTTCTTGTTCTTTTCTTCTTTTCCCCTTCTTTTTACTCTTCTTCTATTCTTCTACTTCTTTTTCTTCTTCCATTTCTTCTTTTTGCTCTTGTGCGTCTTTTTATTGTAATTTTCTGCTTTTTAACAAATTTCCGATCTAAATATATTATTAAAATCAACAGAAACACCACTACTAGTAGTAAGAGGACTAGCAGTGATAGTAGTAGTAGTAGTAGTAGTAGTAGTAGTAGTAGTAGTAGTAGTAGTAGTAGTAGTAGTAGTAGTAGTAGTAGTAGTAGTAGTAGTAGTAGTAGTAGTAGTAGTAGTAGTAGTAGTAGTAGTAGTAGTAGTAGTAGTAGTAGTAGTAGTAGTAGTAAGTAGTAGTAGTGTGAGGGCAACTACCAACTTAGCGGGCGAACGACCGGGGCACTCCTGCCGCCCTCCCGCATCTTGCCGTTCGAAGCTGTTCAACTACCGAAGCGGAGCGAACCACCTTCTTCACTCCCGCTGCTCGTTCGCCTGACGTCGTTCGACGCCTCGGTCGACTGAACCACCGAGGCTTCTCAACCCGCATCAACAGCAACAACATTAACAACAATATCAACAACAACAACATTAACAACAATATCAACAGCAACAACATTAACAACAATATCAACAGCAACAACATTAACAACAATATCAACAACAAAAATAAAACGGCAACAGTCATTTATAGCCTCATCTTGACCCTGACCCTTATCGTGAAGAAAGGTGGCAGGAATCATTATTTTTAGCAGCATTGTCATGTTCCTACTCACTACTCCCTCACTAATATAATATTTCCTCTGTCCACAGGTGAGCCAACCAATATCTTCTAATTTCGGGTAAAGGTAACGTACCGCTTGCTTCTCTACTACAACATTCACCTAGACTGTTTCTGATATAAGGTAAAAGTTTCTTAGATATACCCCGATACTTATGTTTCCATGTGATTATTTTTGTCCGGGGACCTTAATATAAAATTGATATTATTCTGAGATTTTTTTGTATGAAAAATGAAGGTAAGGAAAATGGGAATATTTAAAGGTTAGCCTCTCTTAGCTGTTTTTGTGAAATTTTTGCTGTTGTGCTAGACATATTTGAATTCTAAAGTGGAGCACATCTTGACCCACTCTCCCTTCGCTGAAATCTCCATCCTAGGAGATTTCAATGTGCACCACCAGCTTTGGCTTTCATCCTCTTTCACTGACCATCCTGGTGAACAAGCCTACAACTTTGCTATCCTCAACGACCTAGAGCAGTTGGTCCAGCACCCTACACGTATTCCTGACCGTCTTGGAGATCGGCCCAACATTCTAGACCTCTTCCTTACCTCAAACCCTTCTGCTTATTCTGTCAAACTGTTCTCTCCGTTGGGCTCCTCCGATCACAATCTTATTTCTGCATCCTGTCCTATCGCTCCTGTACATCCTCTGGACCCACCGAAGAGGCGATGCTTCTGGCATTTTGCTTCAGCTCGGTGGGACGACCTGAGGATGTACTTTTCCGATTTCCCGTGGAATGATTATTGCTTCCAGGATAGAGACAACTCTGGGTGTGCTCAGCGCATCACAGAGGTGATTGTCTCAGGACTGGAGGCATACAATCCTCGTTCTTTCTCTACCTCACGCTAAAAAGCCTTGGTTTAATCACGCTTGTTCTCGTGCTGTCAATGATAGAGAGGTAGCTCACAAAAGATACCAGAGCCTTCAAACTAATGCTAATTATGAACTTTACATTTCTGCCCGAAATCGTGCCAAATCTATTCTCCGACTAACCAAAAATTCTTTCATTAATAGAAAATGTCAAAACCTTGCTTTCTCTAACTCTTCCCGTGACTTCTGGCATCTAGCCAAAAACATCTCCTCCAACTTCACTTCTTCATCTTTCCCTCCACTCCCAGTCCTGACGGCAACACTGCCGTCTCATCTATCTCTAAGGCTGAACTCTTCTCTCAAACTTTTCTAAAAACTCCACTCTGGACGATTCTGGGCATATTCCTCCTACTCATCCCCCTCTGACTCCTTTATGCCTGTTATAAAGATTCTTCAAAATGATGTTTTCTATGCCCTCTGGCCTCAATCCTCAGAAGGCTTATGGACCTGATGGAGTGCCTCCTATTGTCCTTAAAACTGTGCCTCCGTGCTGTCACCCTGCCTGGTCAAACTCTTTCGCCTCTGCCTGTCAACATCTACCTTTCCTTCTTGCTGGAAGTATGCCTTCACACAGCCTGTACCTAAGAAGGGTGACCGCTCCAATCCCTCAAACTACCGTCCTATTGCTTTACTTTCTTGTCTATCTAAAGCTTTTGAATCAATCCTTAACCGTAAGATTCAAAAGCACCTTTCCACTTCTGACCTTCTATCTGATCGCCAGTATGGGTTCCGCAAGGGCGTTCTACTGGTGATCTCCTAGCCTTCTTAACTGACTCTTGGTCATCCTCTCTTAGCCGTTTCGGTGAAACTTTGCTATTGCGCTGGACATATCAAAAGCTTTTGATAGGGTCTGGCACAAATCTTTGCTTTCTAAACTACCCTCCTACGGTTTCTATCCTTCTCTGTACCTTTATCTCCAGTTTCCTTTCTGACCGTTCTATTTCTGCCGTGGTAGACGGTCACTGTTCTTCCCCAAATCTATTAACAGTGGTGTCCCACAGGGTTCTGTCCTATCTCCCACTCTTTTCTGTTGTTCATTGATGATCTTCTTTCCAAAACGAACTGTCCTATCCATTCCTACGCCGATGATTCCACTCTGCATTATTCAACTTCTTTTAATAGAAGACCCACCCTTCAGGAACTTAACGACTCAAGGCTGGAGGCTGCAGAACGCTTAGCCTCAGACCTTACTATTATTTCCGATTGGGGAAGAAGAACCTGGTGTCCTTCAACGCCTCAAAAACACAGTTTCTCCACCTATCCACTCGACACAATCTTCCAAACAACTATCCCCTATTCTTTGACAACACCCAGCTATCACCTTCCTCAACACTAAACATCCTCGGTCTATCCTTAACTCAAAATCTCAACTGGAAACTTAATATCTCATCTCTTACTAAATCAGCTTCCTCGAGGCTGGGCGTTCTGTACATCCTCAGCCATTTCTTCTCCCCTGCACAGTTGCTGTCCATATACAGGGGCCTTGTCCGCCCTCGTATGGAGTATGCATCTCATGTGGGGGCTCCACCATACAGCTCTCCTGGACAGAGTGGAGGCAAAGGCTCTTCGTCTCATCAGCTCTCCTCATACTGATAGTCTTCTACCTCTTAAATTCCGCCGCAATGTTGCCTCTCTTTCTATCTTCTATCGATATTTCCACGCTGACTGCTCTTCTGAACTTGCTAACTGCATGCCTCCCCCCCTCCCGCGGCCCCGCTGCACTCGACTTTCTACTCATGCTCATCCCTATACTGTCCAAACCCCTTATGCAAGAGTTAACCAGCATCTTCACTCTTTCATCCCTCACGCTGGTAAACTCTGGAACAATCTTCCTTCATCTGTATTTCCTCCTGCCTACGACTTGAACTCTTTCAAGAGGAGGGTATCAGGACACCTCTCCTCCCGAAACTGACTTATCTTTCGGCCACCTCTTTGGATTCTTTTTAGGAGCAGCGAGGCAGGCTTTTTTATTAATGTTTACTTTTTTGTGCCCTTGAGCTGTCTCCTTTGCTGTAAAAAAAAAAAAAAAAAAAAAAATATCAAAAGCCTTTGATAGGGTCTGGCACAATTTTTTGCTTTCCAAATTACCCTCCTACGAAGTCTATCCTTCTCTCTGCTCCTTTATCTCCAATTTCCTTTCTGGCCGATCTGTCTCTGCTGTGGTAGACGGTCACTGTTCTTCCCCTAAACCTATTAACAGTGGTGTCCCGCAGGACTGTCCTATCTCCCACTCTTCCTGTTATTCATTGATGATCTTCTTTCGAAAATAAACTGTCCTATCCATTCTTACGCCGATGACTCTGCTCTGCATTGCTCAACTTCTTTTGATAGAAGACCCACCCAACAGGAACTATAATTATTCCAGGCTGGAGGCTGCAGAACGCTTAACGTCAGACCTTACTGTAATTCCCGACTGGGGCAAGAAGAACCTGGTATCCTTCAACGACTCAAAAACTCAATTTCTCCACCTGTCCACTCGACACAATCGCTCAAACACCTATCCCCTATTCTTCGACAACACTGAGCTGCCACCTTCTTCTACACTAAGCATCCTCGGTCTATCCTTAACTCAAAATCTCAACCGGAAACCTCACATCTCCTCTCTTACTAAATAAGCTTCCTCGAGGCTTTCTGTATCGTCTCCGTCAGTTCTTTTCCCCCGCACAGTTGCTATCCATATACATGGGCCTTGTCCGCCCTCGTATGGAGTATGCATCTCACGTGTGGGGGGCTCCACTCACACAGCTCTCTCGGACAGAGTAGAGTTAAAGGCTCTTCGCCTCATCAACTCCCCTCCTCATACTGACAGTCTTCTACCTCTTAAATTCAGCCGCCATGTTGCCTCTCTTTCTATCTTCTGTCGATATTTTCATGCTGACTGCTCTTCTGAACTTGCTACTGCAAGCCTCCTCCCTCCCGCGGCCCCGCTGCGCTCGGATTTCTACTCTAGCTCATCCCCATACTGTCCAAACCCCTTAAGCAAGAATTAACCAGCATCTTCACTCTTTCATTCCTTACACTAGTAAACTCTGGAACAGCCTTCCTTCGTCTGTATTTCCTCCTGCCTATGACTTGATCTCTTTCAAGAGGAGTGTATCAAGACACCTCTCCAACCGAAATTGACCTCTCTCTTGGCCACATTATAATTCATCTTTTATAGGAGCAGCGATAAGCGGGCTTTTTTCTACACTTCCTTTTTGTTGCCCTTGAGCTGCCTCCTTGATATAAAAAAATGATGAGGTCATGATGTATTGTTTATAATATATTCTGGATGACTTCCTACTTTACCGAACACAAGTTAAGGTCGCATTTTTAAGTTTAGTTACGTTAGGAAGGCTTGACTTTCGGCTCTGACTGGTAATTAGAACAGAAGGTCGATCGAGGTTGAACAGAAAGAAAACCGTAATTAAGAACATGTAAGGCAGGCAGTTTCCAACCCTTCCAGGTAGCTGAGGCACCAGACCAGGTAAATTATACATGTGAAAACAGGTAAGGTAATTAGAAAAGAGCAGGTAATAAGGTTGAAGGAGACAGGCAGGCAGCTATGTAGGTAAGTGGTAAGTAATCAGGTGGGACAAGAGACGGGAGACAGGCAGATAAGGTAATTAGAAAAGGACAGGTAATGAGGCAGGTCAATGAGACAGGTAGGCATAGGAAGAGAGGCACGTTGGAAAAGGTAAATAAGGCCTGAATGAGGCAAGACACGTTGGCAGGTATGAAAAAGGCAGGTAAATGAAAGGTAATATGACAGGTGAATGACAGGTAGACAGTTCGAAATATAAGATAAATAAGAAAGGTAAATGAGACACGTTGGCAGGTAAGGAAATGCCAGGTAATTGAGTCAGGTGAATCAAACTGGCAGGTAACGCCTCCGCGCCGTGGCTCCCAAACCTCAACACTAATCGGGTGCCTAACGTCCTCAAGGACAGGCGCCGCCCAGTGACTCCTTGTTGAGCTGTCCCGCTGGGTCTGGACGAGGTTGGGAGGAGTTTTGGAAATTATTTGCTGACATTATGAGACATCTTTGTCTTTATTAATCTGTGTTTTATGTATTTCAGTGTTTTCAGTGTATCAACTCTGCAAACATCTCTCTTCTCTTCAATCTTATATCGTTGCTTCTGTTTCCTGTACATCTGTTTATCTATTTTTTGTCTTTTTTCTGTATTTCTGCATCTTATTTGCGACCAAAAGACAGAGAGCTCAACTCTGGCGGTGGCCTTTTCCTTTCCCTACTTTTCATGCTCTCTGAACTTTGCTCATTTTTGTCCCAAGGAGTGAGTCCACCTGTGGATGATTTCAGGATGAAGGAAGCAAATGCCAGAGTGGCGACCGTGATATTTCTATGTCAAGACTTTTATTTTTGTTTAATTTTCTTTACCTTGAGGTATCTTTATCGTAAGAAGAAAGCACTAAGTCGTTCTGTTGCGGCATCGACTATTATGCCTCCATTCACTAACTTTCATCAATTATACTTTTACTGTCTTTAGTTACAGTCCCCTGCCCCTTTTATTATCTTTCTATCCTATTCAGCGTTATCAGCTACTCCCTTTCCTCTGAGTCACACCCGCAGTACATGTTATGTTGACGCGTCTACTGTTATGTATCCATCTTATCAGCCATTACCATCTGCTCCTCTTTCTCCGAGTCACTTCCCTGCAGTTATTATCATGTATATAGCCGCATCTACTACCATCTTCCCATCTTGTATAAACTTTGTCATCTACACCCGCCTTCATTAAATTACGTCCAGCACCAGTACATGTTTAGTCGCTGCACCCGCCATTTCCTTTCCGTCTTGCTTATCATTCATCATTACTCTTCTCCATCTTTTTATCATCTTTCCGCTCTTCATTTAATCTCGCTGTACAAGTTCCGTCGCTAAGCCCACCATTACCTTCCCACCTCTCGCATGGAGTATGCATCTCACTTGTGGGGCTCCACCTTCAGCTCTTTCTGGACACAGTGGAGTACGTGTTAAGGCTCATCTCTCCTCCCTCCTCCTTATGTAACAAATTTGAAGACTCTTAAGTCCTGCAGCTAAATCATTATCACATCATATGAGTCACAGAATCTTGATAGACACTTCAAATAGAGATTTCATTGGTGGAATATAGATTACGGAAGTTATTATTTTTAGTCATGAAAGAGAGAGAACAGACAGGGTGGAGGCGTTATCTTTATATCCACAACTCTCTCCATCCAGTATCCGTGAAAAACAGATTTTTTTTTTTATAAACCAATGTAGACACGGTCTTCATTCAAATTAAAAATAAATCTGTTTAAATTGGTATTGACTCTATCTACAGACCGCATGGCAGACTCTTTGATATCGACCACGCATTGTGAATTATTATTAGAAACAAGCAGTTGCGGGGTGAGGCAGTAAATTGTTGGGGACTTTAATTTGCCAGTGAAAAGATGGGGTGAATTGAACTGTCATACAGTTTTGACCTGTACACAGATCAGAAAGTCGATTTACATCAAAAATGTTCAAGAACCGACTGGGAAAATAATGGTTTGACCTTATCTTTCAACAACAGCTGATCTAGTTAACGAAGTAAATGTTGGTCCAATTTTTAGTTCTAGCGACACATCCGAACAATCACATTCAGCATCAATATGAAAGAAAGTAAAGTAACTCAGTAAAGAAAAAGGTGCTCTGATTATCAGAGACAACACTTTCGTAAGACTCGATCAATTCTAAATAATTTGACTGGCTCAACTGAAATCACTTAAGTGAAAACAGATATTGATAAATCTTGGGGGCCTTTCACCACAATATTGAACAATGCCCTAAGCATGCGTACCCTATCATAACAGACGTTCAGCTTCAGGAAGAAACCCAAATGGTGGAATAATGAAATTCACACACACACGTTTGCTCTTAAAACGCGTATACAGGTGGGCAGGTGAGGCATACCACGGAAGGAGGCTGTGACAAACCGAGTCAGAGTTGGACAGAATAGCTGCGGTGTATGAAACCAAGAAATTAATAAAACGAAGCAAGAAAAATCTTGAAGAATATGTGGCTGGTGTGGCAAGTAAATCTAATCTAGAATTTTTTCAGCTATGAAATAATATAAAAAGTCAAACATAAAAGTCACTTGTGGTATCGGACCTGTTCCCTGCTGAAAAGGCGAACTGAACATATCGATATTGCCACGCTCGCCAACAGGACTGACACATCGGAAGAGCAGCAATGAGATAATAATTATTTACGTAGACATTATACAGATAGATAGACAAGATCATTCCATTGCCATTGCCTTACATAAGAGGCAGCGAAGTAGCAGCCACCTTTACAGTAAATTCTCAGGCAGTGTTCCAGTACATTACAAGCATGACAATATACCCAAGTGTTCCCCTCGCGAGAGATTTATTGAAAACCTTCCTGTAGTTCTTCCGGCCAAATGTGAGGTTCTCGTTACGCACTAAAAATATATAGCTGTAAAACAACAGTAAAAAGAAAAATGAGCAGTAAACTTTGACGACGCGGGTCTGAAGTTTTCCTGAGAGGCGGCGAGGCACGAGGCTGCATCGGGCGAACAAATTTGTCTCCACATGCAGACTTTTTTCCTCCATTTGAAATTGACAGTATATTTGCTATTACATGAAATAATCTGATTCGCGAGAACAAGTACATCCAACGCAGTTTTCAATATTAACTCAAGAAAATTACACATAGGCTTCCGAATACACACACACACACACACACACACACACACACACACACACACACACACACACACACACACACACACGTGTTACCTCGTCATTGTTATAAATTATTCGGCGCGTGTGTACAGTGAAATATTTAAAATAAAAGACGTAAAACTGGAACAACGAAGGGGAAATACAGTTAGGGTGGCCACTAATTAGGTGAGGGAGTGAGGGTGGGAGAGGGGAGGAAAACCCTGCCCGGGGAGTTATATCAATAGCTCATCTCTTCTCCCCCTTTCCTACCCTCCCCTTCGTGTCCTTCTCCCTCTTCTCCTCTTCTATTTTCATCCTTTTCATGTTTCTCTCTCTCTCTCTCTCTCTCTCTCTCTCTCTCCTGACACATACACAGATATATGTATCCATATATCATGCATACCTATCTATTTATCTGACTATTTATCCATCTGTGTGTGTGTGTGTGTGTGTGTGTGTGTGTGTGTGTGTGTGTATATATATATATATATATATATATATATATATATATATATATATATATATATATATATATATATATATATATATATATATATATATATATATATATATATATATATATATTTATGCGCACACAGACATTCTTTTATTATAATAGCTTTGTATGCATTCTCATTCTTTCGTCGCTTTGCCCTGAAGGCCGCTCCTTCCTCTTCCCCTTTCCAGGGCAGCCTCAGCCCAGATTAAGTCTCCAGTCTCACCCTCTCCTCCAGCAATCACCTCTGTGTCCCTCATCCTTTCCCCTCCTCTCTGAGTAGAAATTATAGACGTAAGATTAATACTGTCTATTATTGTGTGTATCTGATACAATATTGAAGTGCACACACACACATACACACATCCCTAATATGCCCTACAAACAAAAGTGATCGCGTTAGTGTAGGTCTACAAACAAGTGCACACGCTCGCCTGTCTGTGTACATAAAATATTGATTGCGCGTATATTGAAACAAACAGCCACGTGACCGTACATGTGCGCGCCTCTTATCGTGTTTTTCTCACTCTTCACTGTTTTCGCCTGAACGTTTACCTGTTTGTGTCACCTTCCAGTCACCCTTTCATTCCTCGCTCCTCCTCTGTATATTCCTCCCCCTTTTCCTCTTCCATATTGTTGTCTTTATCTCCCACTTTTTTATTTTCCTTCTCTTCCTCTTCTTCATTTCCCTCCTCTTTCTCCTCTTCACATACTCCTCCTCCTCCTCATCCTTCCCCTCCTCCTCCTCCTTCTCCTCCTCCTTCCCCTCCTCCTCCTCCTCCTCCTCCTCTGTTTATCGACACTTTCGTCCATATTGATCAAGTCGAGTCGCGCCATTCATCTGTTTTTTTAAGGCTTACATAGAAGGAGGAAGAAGCAGAATAGATGATAAAAATGAAAAGTTAACAATAGAAAGTAGAGTGTAAAATCGTTTTGTATTCCCTGTTATGTAAGTTTGTTCTTATTTGAGACGGTTTTTTTTTTTTTTTTTTTCAACTCCTCTATCCGCCCGTCCCTTCTAAAAACCGAGACATCCTTTACTTCATATTGTCAACTTTCCATTTTTATTATCTATTGTGCTTCCTTTCTTCATCTCTAAGTATGGGCTGCCTTTTGCGTTCATCTCTTATCAAGCGATTTCAGGTAATTTTCTCTTTTCCCTCCCATCACTCCTCTGCAGCATCCTTTCAGCTCCTCACCGTTTGTAATAAGTATTCCTCCTCTTTCCTCATTGTTACGCCTCTTTTTGTAAATTATCTTCACTTTTCTCCTCCTCTTCAATTTCTTCCCTCCTCCTTTTCCTCTTCCCCCTCCTCTTCAACGCTTACTTACTCTCCCCCACCGTGAAGCCACTAGTTCACTAAATTGTAAATATTAGTCCACAAAACAAATATTATATAACACCGTATTCTTACCCATTCACCCCATCACGCCGTCACACCCCTCGTACTTCCCATTTTCAGCATCCTACGCCCTTCTTTTGTTTTTTGTAAGTGGCATCACTGATTTTATTTCCCTGGTTAAGAGTGGCAGAGACCGCCTCGAGCAGGATGCCGGCGAGGGAACAACGAAGCAGTGAGTGATGAGTGGATACATATTGCCTTCCTGTGTCAACCTTCTGCACCCACCCACCCACACCATTTCCTCCCCCTCCTCCTCCTCCTCCTCCTCCTCTCTTCTCTCCTCCCTCCTCCCCTAGGGCACTGTTGAAATCACAAAACACACGTGATTAGCACTTTTTTGTCTTTCATTGCATCTCAGAAGCACTTGACGATGGCTTCTATGATAAAACGATAGAAATAGTAGTGGTGGCAGTAGTAGTAGTAGTACTAGTAGTAGTAGTAGTAGTAGTAGTAGTTGTTGTAGAACGATTACTATCGGTATTATGGGCAGTAGTAATTGTGTTCATAGTAATAGGTATGATAAGAAGAAAATGAAGGATTGTTACATAAATAGAAGCAACTACATCACCACCTACAACAACAACAACAGCAGCAACAACAATAACAACAACAAGTGATGACAGTAATGATCACGATTCTTAATGTTAGTAATAATAATGATAATTATTATTACTTTTTATCATTATTATTGTGATAATAATAATAATGATGATGATAATAATAATAATGATAATAATAATAATAATAATAATAATAATAATAATAATAATAATAATAATAATAATAATAATAATAATAATAATAATAATAATAATAATAATAATAATAATAATAATAATAATAATAATAGTAATAATAATAATAATAACAATAATAATAATAATAATAATAATAATATCAACAGCGATAGTAATAATGACAATAACAATATGACATTATTATTATCATTATAATAATCTAAAGCACCGCCCTTAACGTTCTCTCCTCCCACGCCATATTGCCGCCTCCTTCTCGCACGCCTCACCAACGCACTTCCCTCACACTCCATAACCCTCGACAACACCTCCTCCTCCTCCTCCTCCTCCTCTTTCTCTTCCACCTACTCCTCTTCCTCCTTCTTCCCCTCGTTCTCCTCCTCCTTCTCCTCTTCCCCCTCCACCTACTCCTCTTCCTCCTTCTTCCCCTCGTTCTCCTCCTCCTCCTCCCCCTCCACATGCTCTCACCACATCTCAACAATCACTTCCTCACAATCGACACACGTTCTCACTCACCATCACCGTCTGCCCTTCACACACACACACACACACACACACACACACACACACACACAGTCCGAGAAAAGTGAGGTTTTGTTTCGTCATCGACCCAATGTCAACGTTCATTGTTTAATTTCTTTTCATTTCGTTTTCTTTTCTTTTCCTTACGGTACAGCTTTATAAGTGCATCAAACTTCTTGCCACAGATTGGCTTCAGACATAATACAATTTAGCTAATGTTTACCAGTTCAAATCATTGCCAATCGTTTGCTTGTGTTATTTTTTGTATTGGTAAATCCTCGTGTATTTTCTATCGTCCTACTGAACCAAACTCCTTCGTATCGTCCTGTATTTTTAATCGTTTTTTTTTTTTTCGTGCGTGTGTACGTGTAGACGTGTGTGTGTGTGTGTGTGTATACCTATCTCTCTCTCTCTCTCTCTCTCTCTCTCTCTCTCTATATATATATATCTCTCTCTCTCTCTCTCTCTCTCTCTCTCTCTCTCTCTCTCTCTCTCTCTCTCTCTCTCTCTCTCTCTCTCTCTCTCTCTCTCTCTCTCTCTCTCTCTCTGTATATATATATATATATGTATATATATATATATATATATATATATATATATATATATATATATACCTTCTTTCTCCTTGCATACGTACGTTTTCCTGCATAACTGTGCATTTTATTAATTTAAAAAATTGTGCACACAGAAGTGTGTGTGTGTGTGTGTGTGTGTGTGTGTGTGTGTGTGTGTGTGTGCGCGCGCGCGTCTACGTAGAAGCGCAGGGTGGTCACATGGTTATGTACGGTGCACACCTTAATGAGGAACCCAAGCAGGCGAGCTAGCGAAGAGAGAAAGAGAGAGGTTCTGGAGATCGATGGAAAGATGAGGGGGAATACAGAGAGAGATAGAGAGAGAGAGAGAGAGAGAGAGAGAGAGAGAGAGAGAGAGAGAGAGAGAGAGAGAGAGAGAGAGAGAGAGAGAGAGGTTCAGGAGATCGATGGAAAGATGAGGGGGAATGTTGGAGAGAGAGAGAGAGAGAGAGAGAGAGAGAGAGAGAGAAGTTAAAATTGGTCACTGGAAATTCTTAAGATGCTTAAAAATATAAGATTACACATATTTTATACATATACATAAATGAGCAGACTCAAGTGTGTGTGTGTGTGTGTGTGTGTGTGTGTGTGTGTGAGAGAGAGAGAGAGAGAGAGAGAGAGAGAGAGAGAGAGAGAGAGAGAGAGAGAGAGAGAGAGAGATGAAGGAAAAGACAGACAGTACTATAGATGGTAAGATTGGCAAGGCGATAAACACTAAATTATCTCTGTACAGGTAAATTTTAGATACAGAGGGACAAGCAGGCAAAGACACACGAACGGATAGACAGACAGGCCGACAGACGAACAGACAGACAAACGAACAGGCAGACATTCTGACGGACGGACGGACGGAATGCAGATATATTAATTTTGTCGTATCTCGATGCTGTGTTCTTGGTAAGTGTACCATAAAGGTGGGGGAGGGATGGAGAGGAAAGAGGTGAGTAGAAGGAGGGAGAGGTGCAGAAGTCAGGGGAGCCGAGGGGGAGGGTGGGTGGATGAGTAGCGTCGAGGCTGAGATTAGGAGTGAGAGAGGGCCATGAGGGCAGGTCAGGTACTCCTCTTTGTTTTTTCCTTATTCCTCATAGGTTGCTCTCTCTCTCTCTCTCTCTCTCTCTCTTTCTTCAGTTACATAAACAACAGAAAGGCGATCAAAAGTGGTATTGGACCTTTAACAAACAGCGACGGTGCACTAGTGACTGACAGCCAACACATTGCAAACCTCTTAAACAATTACTTTTCCTCGGTGTTTAATACTAACAGTCTTCCTCTCGCTACCACCAACACCAGTACTATTGTAAATCTCGAGCATGCATTGCCTAATTTTGAAATAACAACCGATGAAGTCCTTAAAGCTTCCATTCACTTTAAAACAAATAAAAGTCCTGGACCTGACAAAGTATATCCAACTCTTATTGAAAGAAAACGAAGAGCGAAATACTCTCCTCCCTCACAACCGTATTCAATATGTCCCAGGACAAGGCATCGTCCTCTTCAGATTGGAAAAGGCTAACGTGACACCGATTTTCAAGAAAGGAGACAAAAGTACCAGGTAATTACAGGCCCATTAGTCTAACTTCGGTTGTAGGTGGTGCCACTTTGAGGGCATACAGAGACAAAATTGTGAGTTACCTTGAAAGCCACTCATTGATTGGGGACCCACAACATGGCTTCCGGAAACAAAAGATCCTGCCTATCAAAACCTATTAACCTTTTATAACGACCTCTTTCACTGTTTATGACGTAACCAAATCACTGGACGTAGTCTATCTTGATTTCAGAAAGCGTTTGATAAAGTCCCCGCATCATAAATTTACTTACAAATTAGTTAGCAAATAGGTATTGACGGTCAAGTAAACCAATGGGATCGCGAATTGCTGAGCAACAGACAACAAAGAGTAGTGATTGGACTTGACGTAACTCTCAGAGGGGCGCCTGTCACTAGTGTGGCGTCCCCTCAGGGCTCGGTCCTGGCCCAGTGTTCTTCATTATTTACATCAACGACGGGATGTTGACTCACAACTGTATTAGTAAATTTGTAGACGACACAAAGATTGGTAACTCGGTTCTCACTGACGAAGACAGGCAAAAGTTTCCAAGAGGATTTGCACAAAATTTCAGCTTGGTCGGATAGATGGGAGATGCCCTTTAACGTAGACAAGTGCCAGGGTCCTTCAAGTTGGAACGAGGAATAAGAAGTTCGAATACCGAAATGCGCGGCGTTAAACTCAAAAGCGTTCAATGCGTGTCAAAGACTTGGGGTCAAAATCGTCAAACCTCAAATTCTCACAGCAATGCATCGATGCAGCAACAAAGCGAACAGAATGTTGGCTTCATTTTTAAAAGAAACTTTGTATTCAAGAACAAAGATGTAATACTCTGCCTCACAACAGTTTAGCCAGACCCCACTTGGGAAATATGCGGTAAGTTTTGGTCCCCCACCATGCAAAGGATATTACAATTAGAAGGTGTTCACGTCGGCAACGAAAAATGATCCCTTCCTTTGCGCAACAAATCCTACGAAGAAAGGCTTTTTTCACTCCTTAACATGTTCTTTCTTGAGAAACGTCGCCTCTGAGGAAAATTGATCGAATTGTTTCAAAATACTTTAATGGTTTGCACGAATGTAGACAGATCATTTGTTTATGATCGATGATAGTCTGGTGCATCGAGGAACAATATGTAAAACCCAGATCTAGACAAGTAACCAGATTGCAACCAAATCTCTAATAAGCTTCCACCATCGCGGTCCAGTGTAACACGATTGACTCCTTCAAAAATAAGCCTGGACCGTCACTTCCTTCTAACTTAATATCAACTAGAGTAGAAATGCAACGTTTTGGGAGTCTCTCTTGATTAATGTAAACTACCTTTAGGCTTAAGGACAGACCACTGCAAGTCTGGACCATGGGGTCTGTGTGGTCTGATTTTCTTGTGTGTAAATGTGTGTGTGTGCTGTGTGTGTGTGTATATATATATATATATATATATATATATATATATATATATATATATATATATATATATATATATATATATATATATATATATATATATATATATATATATATATATAAAACGTTATCATTTCACTAATCCATAAGTTCATTCATCATCCACCATGTTGGCAAAACTGGAAGCGGATAGTGTAATTTTTTTTATAGTTTTTCAATGTATTGACTTCACTTCGTTTTGAAAACTCAGATTTCCGTGATTGCTTGGCTTTGTCTCAATATCTGTGTTTTCACCTCTCTCTCTCTCTCTCTCTCTCTCTCTCTCAAACACACACACACACACACACACACACACACACACACACACACACACACACACACACACACACACGAGGTTAAGAAAATCGTGAAATAAGAAGAGGTACGGAGTTCATCTCTTCCTTTATGCAATAAATCCCAAGCAGGAAAGTTGGCAACAGGAGGAGCTGCTCTCGAAAACGCTGAGTCTGTGGGAAAACTGATTAATACAGTTTTTAGACCGTGCCGTGATTTATTAATGTCGATAGGTCAAACAAACAGCTAGATTTATGCTGGCAACAGCCAGAAACAAGCAGAAAAAATTTTGTGGAATACGATGACAAAGAGACCAGTGGAGCGCTGAAAATGGAAAAAAAATGTAAAAAGTAAAACCTATAGGAAATATTTGAAATCTGTTTGACAAAGTTTGAAGGTCTGATCAGAGTCACATTAGTTTGATTGCAAAAAAAGTAAACATAGGCCAAGTACGGCGACCCTCTTCCCTCTGACTCCACTCCTGATTACCTCTCAAACGAACCTCCACGCGGCCACACTCTTCCTATTGGTTTTTATCAATCGGCAAGGTCGAATAACTCCCTCCAGCCACGAGCCTTATGGTCGTTCCCTGGTATCCTTTACTTGGTGTTGAGTCTTTTTATACACTTTTCGACGACATCTGGGATTAGGACAACACTGGACTTGGTTGAAAATAGTTGTCAAACTCATAACAAAAAAGATAGTGCAAACATTACCTGGAAGCGTACTATGTTTAGCTTCTTGTAGAGTAACACGTTGAATCAGTTTCACTACACTCTTTACCCCTAGACGACGGATTTCCTACAGTCAGACCTCACCAAGCTACAAGAGCGGAGCGAAAAGTGGCTGCTACAATTCAATGAAAAAAAATGTAAAGTCCTGCACCTTGGGAGAGGATATCCAGCACACCAATACCACATGGGAAACACTCCACTATCCACCAAAGAGGCAGAGAAAGACCTGGGACTATGGGTCGTATTATAAGACACTTAGTCGCCCAAGAACACCTCTTTGACAAGGCTTTCGTAGGAGTTGTGGGCATTTTCAGGAGTAGTTTTATGACTTTGCTGGTAGTTTGACCCTTCTTCTGTCCCATGAACCTGAGGAAACACTCATTAGAACCCGACTGACCCAATCTTTGACGTTTAGAAATAGCTGATGTGGGAAGTGAAAATGTCTTATAATACTGATCTATATGTTACCACGCTACCAGTGAAGGCCAAATCCGTGCCAGTCGCAGCGGACGGGTTAACCATCACCGAAAAGTAGCAGTAATTCCGTTGTAGCTTAGTCCATTTGGTTTATAGTTAACTAATTTCATAATCAGTATCATTTTTGTTATTGTTTTTATTATATGTATTTATTTTTCGTGTTATCTTTAGTAATAAAATGAGCCATCAAGTTAGTAATTCTCAGGAAGTCATTGTGTCACCCTGATCAGTGTTTTCTTTTCCCTCGCTCTTCTAGCATGTCCTAAACTGAACCATTACATTTTTTTTGTTCTTTACTTTTTTCTTCCCTTTTCTTCCTCATCAACCTCCGTCTTCCTCCTGCTTCCCCTCTTCCCATCGTGAGCATTCCTCCTCCATTTAGTATTACCATCTTTACAGTAGTCTTTCCACAAGCATCTTCCTTTGTTCCTTCACAGCATGCATCTTTCTCCTTTCCCCCAGCCACCCAGCTTCTACGAATATAACCCCTTTACCCCCCTTCACCCGCCCCTACCATGTGTATTTCCCCTCACCCCTTCCTCACAGTACGCCTTTCCTCCTTTCTCCCTATCGCATGCATCCATCCCCCCTCACCGCTTTCCCCTGCCCCCTCACCGCATGTGTTTACCATCCTTGCCCCTTTGCCCCCGTAAGCTTAGCCAACGCAAATAAACGGAAGGTGTTGGGGCGAGGCGGCCCTTTTTTTCCCTCCCCTCCATCGTCCCTTAGAGTTCATTACAAGCCTACCACCCCTCCCGCCCGCCCTCTGACCCACCCACCTCCCCGCGTTACACCAGTCTCCCACCGGCCGCCCATTCCCCTGCCTGCCTGCCTGCCTGTCTGCCTGCTTGTCTGTTTGTTCCGCCGTTTCCATATCGTATATCCGTGCTGCCCCTTAGCTTACTCCGCTTGATCCGACAGTGCTATTGTACCTAGGGGAGTGCTCTCCTCCTTCTGTTCTCATCTTTATCTTCTTCTCGTCTCTGTCTCGTCTCGTCTCGTCTCGTCTCTCTCTCTCTCTCTCTCTCTCTCTCTTCGTTCTTTATTCATCTGTCTCAATCTCGTCTCTGTCTCGTCTCGTCTCTCTCTCTCTCTCTCCTACCCCCACTGCTGCCTCCCTTGGCCAGATACAAGCCATAGAGGGGTTGTTACTGAATCCAGGATCGCCCTGTTCTAGTTGGCTAGTTAATTGGCATATAGCAACTTCCCGTGAGGGGTTATATCTATTTTCAATGGCTCCCGGGGTGCGAGGGGCCGTGCCACCTGTGTTAAGACGGCACAATGCTCTTACTATTTCGTCCTAGCAGGGTGCGAGATACCTGGCGCGGGTGTTTTTTCCTCCCAGGTGCTGCTTTGCTAGCGGTGAAGATATGCGTGAACACGGTAGTAGTAGTAGTAGTAGTAGTAGTTGTTGTTGTTGTTGTTGTTGTTGTTGTTGCAGTGCGTAGTAGTAGTTGTGTTGTAGTCGTTGAAATAGTAGTAGCAGTAGTAGTAGTAGTAGTAGTAGCAATTATGTAGTAGTATGTTGTTGTTAGCAGTAGTAAATTTGTCTCCAAGTGGTCTTTTTCGTTATTTCTGTTAATGTTGTTAGTATGGTGCTCTTAGTATGGTGGCATGCTGTTAAATCAGCACCAGCAGTTGTGTTCTCTTACCACAGTTGTCTCA
The DNA here is from genome assembly GCF_024679095.1 of Eriocheir sinensis. Lineage (NCBI taxonomy): Eukaryota > Metazoa > Arthropoda > Malacostraca > Decapoda > Varunidae > Eriocheir > Eriocheir sinensis. The sequence goes on along the minus strand of NC_066566.1, from coordinate 10,759,257 downwards.
CCGTCTCTTGCCTTTCCGTCTATCTCAAAGGAGATGCCCATGTTTCACACTCACCTGGTTATGTGATTCTATGTCTGCAGACAGACGCACCCTAACGGCTGAATGTGTCATTTCTCGGCCAGTTATTCGTGAAACGGGAATTGCAAACCGCTTCCGTCTGTCGTGGATGGTGCCGCTCACCAGTATCATTTAGTGAACAGGAATACACTATTTCTCTAGACACAAGAAACAAGTGTGGTAGCCATGACGTGTATTATCAGATAAAAATCACACAAATTATTAAGGTCTTTTGATATTAAAATCATACCAACATAATATGAGTCTTAAAGTATATATGCCGCCACCACTTCCGGCGCCTCGACGTGTCCAGATATATTTTGTAAAAACTTCGAGTCCTGTATTTCCCCTCCAGGTGCCTTCCCGATGAGCTGTGTGGCTTACGGGTTTCATGTGTGAACAGTTCCACCCTCAGTGTACTTATAAACAAAATTTAATCGTTAGCAGTCTTATTTCTAACTAACTGTCCATACTCATTTTAAATCTGCAACAGTATTTGTCATATGACTTTCATGGATTTTTCATTATTGCTGTTCGTGCAAATTTGCTAAACAAGTGTCTAGCTTACTCCTTTGCCTCCACAACTCATCTCATTCCTTTTCATTCTGTCCACCGTAGTCATGCAAGACTTATTCATTATTATCTAGAGTCCTACGTTCATAGCCACTTTGAGCTAAAAAAAAGAAAACAACTTTACTCCACCATGCAGTTTTGGGCATTTCAAATAGTACTTCTGGCAAAGAATCAGGATAGCACTATGTTGAGGATCAATTAAAAATTGATATATTGTGTTTCTGAGCTGCAGACGTCGATTTTAACCCTTTATTAAATATCGTTCAGAGGATGAAGAAGAACCTTCTGCTGCCGCCTGCAGCAGATGCGTTCATGATAGCCAGACTGTATTGGCTATACTAAAAAATCTAAATTTGTTTCTGGTAAATATTTCACCAACTTCTTAAAATAATTTTACTGCACATTGTCAAACTGTAATGATCCTTAACTGAAATCGCCGGCTGAATTTTTACTTTTATTATTATTTGACACAACAACAATTAAATCCTCCACCGAATTAGAAAATGGAAATAATCATTGATCAGCTATAGTCCAAATAGCTTTATAACTTTTTCGGCTGTCGCTGGAGGATTTATGCATTAAATCTTTTTATTGGATTGCGTTGTAGCTTACTGTGAAGGTCCACGATATTTTTTCCAGGCGTTTACATTTATTTTTTTATCCGTGTTGCCTTTATATTCGCTACGAAGTATGTTGTACGAAATTTGAATATTCTTCCTTGTAGCAGCCACAGCTCTTTTTTTACGTTTCAAATACTTAATTCACAGTTGTCTCATCTATCTGTTCATCTATTTGTGCATCTATCTAGCCAATAGGATCCTCCAGCTTCCACAACTCATCTCATTCCTTTTCATTCTGTCCACCGTAGTCATGCAAGACTTATTCATTATTATCTAGAGTCCTACGTTCATAGCCACTTTGAGCTAAAAAAAAGAAAAAAAACAACTTTTTACTCCATGCAGTTTTCGTGTGATTTCAAATAGTACTTCAAGAAAGAATCAGGACAGCACTAAAAGTTGAGTGACTGCACTTAAAAAATTGATATTGTGTTTCTGAGCTGCAGACGTCGATTTTAACCTCTTTTATTAAATATTTGTCTAGAGGATGAAAGAAAAGAACCTTCCGTCGCCCGCCCTCGCAGCAGATGCGTCTGCGATGTAGCCAGACTGTGGTCATTGGTTATCAGAAAAAATCTAAATTTGTTTTCTGTAAACTAGTTTCACCAACTTTAAAATAATTTACCGCACATTGTCAACCGTAATGATCCCGTAACTGGAAATCGGGCCGGCTGAAATTTTTACTTTTAATATTATTTGACACAACAATAAATTAAAATCCTCCACTGAATTAGGAAAAACGGAAAATAATCATTCGATCAGCTATAGTCCTAAATAGTTTTATAACTCTTTCGGCCGTCGCTGGAGGGATTTTTATGCATTAAATCTTTTATTGGATTATATTGTAGCCATTGTGAAGGTCCACGATATTTTTTTCCAGGCGTTTGCTACTGCAGTATTTTTTTTATCCGGTGTTGCCTTTTATATTCGTCATTGTGCGCGTTGTACGAAATTTGAATATTCCTTTGTAGCAGCCACAGCTCTTTTTTTACGTTTCAAATACTGAATTCATTGTGTCATTGTTCATCTATCTGTCCATCTATTTGTGCATCTATCTATTAATAGGATCCCTCCAGCCTGTCAGCGTTCAGACTTTTCCCATCTCTCTCTCTCTCTCTCTCTCTCTCTCTCTCTCTCTCTCTCTCTCTCGACCCTGCAGCTATTTCATGTGTGCCTCCCGGTGCCACTCCGTCATTCTTTCCCGCCTTCCCATCTTCTTCCCCTTTTTTCTCCAATATTTTCTTTCTTCTTCCCTACCTTCCTCTCGTTTCCGTAACAACCAATTCTCTCCACTTCTCTCCTCTCACCTCCAACGCCTTCCCTCCTTCCCTTTTTCATTTTCTTCCCTCCTCGTTCCTTCCCTTTCTCCCGCCCTTCCTCACCATATGTGTACCTGAAGACTCAATTTGTCCCTCACCAACCATGTCCTATAAATATTTGCCGCCCCTCTCTCTCTCTCTCTCTCTCTCTCTCTCTCTCTCTCTCTCTCTCTCTCTCCTCTCTCTCTCTCTCTCTCTCTCTCTCTCTCTCTCTCTCTCTCTCTCTCTCTCTCTCTCTCTCTCTCTCTCTCTCTCTCTCTCTCTCTCTCTCTCTCTCTCTCTCTCTCTCTCTCTCTCTCTCTCTCTCTCTCTCTCTCTCTCTTTTAAATTTGTGAAGTAGCTGAAATTATTAAAAACATTTTATTCTGTCTCAGCTGAGGCAGCTTGTGAAAGTTGGTGGCTTTAATAACCAGCTATTTTTAAGTTCCGCGAACATATACAATATTTTTTTCACCACATGAGGGTCGGGGTGATGCTGACGTCGGTGCTGGTAAAAAGGAAGGCGAGGAGGAGTGGAGGCTAAAGAAGTGGTGATGGCGATGGTGGTGAAGACGGTAGGAACACAAAGAAAACATGTGTGTAACGAAGTTTGTACCAGTATTAACTCATTAGTGCTCTACGTATAACAACTGTTTGCACCTTTTTTTCATTTTATGGTAAAAAATAAATAATGTGAAGCTACCAATCAGGAGTTCACATGATTTTGAATGTCTGGAGTGGAAGGGACTTTGAGATTGGCTACCTATTGTGTGATGCGTTCTGCCGACCCACCTCAAGCACCGTCACAGCCAGCTCGCTCTCTCTCACATCCCCCATATGGTGTGTGTGTGTGTGTGTGTGTGTTTGACTGCTGATCCGCGCTCACATGTGATTGTTGTAGTGGGTGAGTGTGTTTTCCTTTGTTTTTTTGTTTTTTTACAATAAAGGAAGCAGCTCAAGGAGAAAACATAAACAAAGCAAAGAAGCTCGCTAATCACTGGTCCTATTAATGAAGATAGAAATGAGAGGCCAAAAGAGAGATCAATTTCGAATGCACAGTTTTTATTTTTGCTCTCAGTCATTCACTCAAGCACTTTTTTGTTTTGTTCCCATAAACCATTTTAGTTGATATTCAATGACTTTCATTTACGTCTTTCACTCCTGCTGCTTGCTTTATACATTAGTTCCACATTTGCTCCACTTCTTACCACGCTTCTCGCTTCCTTCCTGTTTCTTTTTCTTTTCGTTTATATTCTCTTGTTCCCATCCTCTCATGATAATAATTTATCATGGTGCTCATTATGAATTGCATTTACAACGCAGAGAGAGAGAGAGAGAGAGAGAGAGAGAGAGAGAGAGAGAGAGAGAGAGAGAGAGAGAGAGAGAGAGAGAGAGAGAGAGAAGAGATTTACATAGATTTACATAGAAAATCAGACCACACAGACCCTATGGTCCAGACTAGGTGGTCTGTCCTTAAACCTAAGTGAATCTACACTAATCAGATGGCTCCAAAACGTTGCTTTTCTACTCTAGTTAATATTAAGTTCAAGGAAGTGACGGTCGAGCTTGTTTTTTAAGGAGTCAATCGTGTTACATTGGACCACTGACGGTGGGAGCTTATTCTGTTGGTGGTAACGAGTGTTCTCGAATGCTAATAGGTTCCCGGATAGAGAAATTCAATATCCGTCAGGGTTACTTTATTTCACGAAAACACAACAAGTCATGGGCAAAAACAAAAAACAAAGAAAAGGTGTTTGTGTGTGTAAGCGTTTATGTGAATGTTGTGAAGTGTGGGTGACATAGATGTTGATGTGTATGTGTGGAACAATGTGTATAATTTAACAATAGGACGAAGACAGACAGTGGAAGATAAACGAGGACAAGGAAAGTTAACAATGAAGACACGACGCGGACTACGGAGTGCGACGAGACAAATACAAGGACAATGAAAATACTTAGACGGCACAGGAGACAAGGACACTCATTTCAAAGGAGAGTCTATAATATTTGAAATAAAAACATTTTAAGTCTATGTTTGTGACGTCCCCTTTTCTGTTGCACTGGAGGAGAGCACGCGGCCGCTTAAATGGTGGCTTGCTTCAATTCCATTCTCGCACTACAACGTTGGTGAAGAAAAATTTGGTGCAGTCTGTATTTACTTGTCTACATTTGAGTTTTATGCCATTGTTCCTCGTTCGCAAAGTGACATCGATCATAAGCAGTTTTGTTCTGTCTACACTCGTGAAACCATTAAGTATTTTAAAACATTCGATCAGTTTTCCTCGGAGGCGACGTGTCTCAAGAGAGAACATGTTAAGGGTGGAAAGCCTCTCTTCGTAGGATTTTTTGCGCAAGGAAGGGATCATTATTGTTGCTCGACGCTGAACACCTTCTAATTTAGCAATGTCCTTTGCATGGTGAGGAGACCAAAATTGTACCGCATATTCCAAGTGGGGTCTGACTAAATTATTGTAGAGCGGAAGTATTACATCTTTATTCTTGAATTAAAAGTTTCTTTTAATGAAGCCCAACATTCTGTTGGCTTTATTTGCTGCATCGATGCATTGATGTGAGAATTTGAGGTTTGACGCGATTTTGACTCCCAGGTCCTTAACACATTGAACGCTTGTGAGTTTAACGCCGCGCATTTCGTAATCGAACTTCTTATTTCTTGTTCCAACTTGAAGGACCTGGCACTTGTCTACGTTAAAGGGCATCTCCCATCTATCCGACCAAGCTGAAATTTTGTGCAAATCCTCTTGGAGGCTTTGCCTGTCTTCGTCAGTGAGAACCGAGTTACCAATCTTTATGACGTCTGCAAATTTACTAATGCGATTATTGAGTCCAACATCCATGTCGTTGATGTAAATAATGAAGAGCACTGGGCCAAGAACCGAACCCTGAGGGACGCCACAAGTGACCGGCGCCCACTCTGAGTTAAATCCGTCAATCACTACTCTTCGTTGTCTATTGCTCAACCAATTCGCGATCCATTGGTTTGCTTGACCGTCAATACCTATTTGCTTTAATTTATAAAGTAATTTATGATGTGGGACTTTATCAAACGCTTTCTGGAAATCAAGATAGACTACGTCCAATGATTTGGTTACATCATATACTGAGAAGAGGTCGTTATAAAAGGTCAATAGGTTTGATAGACAGGATCTTTTGTCACGGAAGCCATGTTGTAAATCCCCAATTAATGAGTGGCTTTCGAGGTAACTCACAATTTTGTCTCTAATTATGCTCTCAAGTAGCTTACCTACAATTGAAGTTAGACTAATGGATCGATAGTTACTTGGTATTTTTTTGTCTCCTTTCTTAAAAATCGGTGTCACGTTAGCCTTTTTCCAATCCGAAGGGACGATGCCTTGTCGCAAGGACATATTGAATACGGTTGTGAGGGAGGAGACTATTTCGCTCTTTGTTTCTTTAAGCAGTATAGGATATACTTTATCGGGTCCGGGACTTTTATTTGTTTTAAGTGAACGGAGAGCTTTAAGGACTTCATCGGTTGTTATTTCAAAATTAGGCAATGCATGCTCGAGATTTACATTAGTACTGGTGCTGGTGGTAGTGGGAGGAAGACTGTTAGTATAAAACACCGAGGAAAAGTTGCTGTTTAAGAGGTTTGCAATGTGTTGGCTGTCAGTCACTAGTGCACCGTCGCTGTTCGTTAAAGGTCCAATTCCACTTCTGATCGCCTTTCTGTTGTTTATGTAACTGAAGAAAGATTAAGAATTATTTTTACAGTTGGCTGCAATATTTTCTTCATATCTGCGCTCTGCCTGACATACTAATCTTTTTACTCGTCGGCTGGCATCGTTATAAAGTCTACTGTTTTCGGGCGTACTTTGTTCTTTCCTTAACCTGTAAAACAATTTTATCTCCTTGACTGAGTGTTTAATTTCGCTATTAAACCAAGGTGGCCTTTTATTAGTGTTAATTCTCTTCTCGCACAAGGGGACGAATGTGTTCTGCTGAGTGAGTAAGTGATTTTTAAAGTTTAGCCAGGCTTCCTCTACATTGCCGTCATCTGATAGTTGTATTCCTGTTAGTTTTTGTCGGATTTCTACGAAGTTAGCTCTTTTGAAATTGAGCACCTTTACTTTATTTTCAGTCACTGATGTTTGAGCTCTAATGTCGACGCGCACTAATTTATGATCGCAAGAACCGAGGTGTTCTCCTACCGTGACATTACTAACTAGGTTATCTTGGGTCGTTATAACAAGGTCGAGTATGTTATTTTGTCGAGTTGGTTCAGAAACCATTTGGCTTAGATAATTTTCTTCTAGAAATTCGATCATTCTATGTGACTCGCCCTCTGTACCTGACAGTGTCGCCCAGTCGACATGGGGGAAGTTAAAGTCTTCTAAAATCAGTGAGTCGTTGTTATTAAGTGACTGCCTTAAAACGCTGTACATTTCAAGGTCGTCATCGAGTGATTGCCCGGGAGGCCTGTAGGTGACAGATATATTTGAATTGACTTTTGCAATGTTTACTCGCACGCACAAATGTTCAACGTTACTGTCTTTTGGTATTTTGTCAGTGGGTTGCAAATAGCTTTTGACAATAAGGGCGACGCCACCGCCTCTACGGTTTACACGATCTTTGTTGAAGAGTCTGACTTAGAGCAAGACATCTCAGTTCATCAAATTTGTTTCTTAGGCTACGCACATTGAAACTAAGGATTTTTAAGTTATCTAGAGGCTTGGTAATAGAGGTGGTGGTACTTGCGAGATCACGGTTACGGGTTTGTTGCGATGCATGGCGTCTATTTACACGGGCGGAATGGAGGGACGTGGCTTAGTGTCGTTTTTTGATCGGGTGTCACGTACTGCGTCGTTGAGGAGCCTTCCGAATCTGGCTGCCCCGATGGGAGGCAGGTGTATTCCGTCCCTGTGGAAGAGCTCACTTTGTTCGTAGAAATTGTCCCAGGCGTTGAAGAACTCCACGTCAAGCTCTCTGCAAAGAGAGAGAGAGAGAGAGAGAGAGAGAGAGAGAGAGAGAGAGAGAGAGAGAGAGAGAGAGAGAGAGAGTGCTGTTTCCGAAAGCACACATAAAAACAGTATTAATTCTCCGACATCAACACAATGCCCATCAAATTTATTTTGTGAAGTACATAAACACATCAATATGCAGAACATTTTACATCATTTTCCCGACAGTGAAACCTCTTCATCCGTCAGCTTTTTTACTACTGTGAGTACACGTGTTAGTCTGAAATATGAAGAGTAAGGGAAGCTATGGCCGAGTCACGAAGCAAGGCCAAAGGTTTCTAAAGCTTGACCTGTTAGTGCTTGGTGCCCTGAGCCTGCAAGTCGTGGCTGAGGGTTACTGACTTCCCTCCCAGGAGTGGGATCGAAATACAAGGCGGCATTGGAAGAAATGACATTGTTAGATCGCTTTTCTTTCCACCTCTTCCCATATTTTCTCTTTTTTTTC
>NC_066566.1:10733767-10748767 GCF_024679095.1 Eriocheir sinensis | reverse complement strand
GCCCACCACCCCGCTGCCGCGCCCTCATGCCCCTCCCTCGCACCTCCCCTGCCTTACTCACCATAACTTTTACTCTTGTTACAGCCCCTCCTACACATCCCGTCCTGCATCCCATCACCCTGCTTCCTTGTGGATCCCCTGAGGATTTCCCTGGCCCTCACTTCCTCCTGCGTCTCCTCACCCTTTTACCTCCACAAGAAGCCCCTGCCAGGATTTTTAGTCCCCTGAACATGCCAAGGTTAGATAGGAAAATGTTGCAAGGAAAGATCACAAAAAGGGACGATGGAAAAATAGAGATGATGTTGAGATGTGGTCTTTTACTTTCTGGATAACTTTTACCCTCATTGTTATCACCAGTATTAATACCTTCATTATTATTATTACTGTTGTTGTTGTTGATGTTGCTTTGGTTATGTTAATAAATTATATTGTTGTTGTTTCAATCTTTTTCTTGTTTGGAAATATATATTTACTGCAAAATTTATTGGCCTACATATTCTTTATCAAGTGTCCGTGTATATTATTTTAGTCGACATCCCTGAATTAATCAGTAAAGTCTCTAGTCAAGCCGAACAGTGTAGACACACACACACACACACACACACACACACACACACACACACACACACACACACACACAAGCGAGCACCCTTTCTGTAGCCTAAGCACAGGTGACAGCCGTGTTCGCCTCGCTGCCACAACTAGGGGAGAGGAAAGGCGCCATTGGGGTATGGGGGGCGGCGCCGTGCCTCTGTCATCGCCCTCACGACCCGACAAATTATCACGTATATGTTACGATTTTGGAGGTTCAGTGTGAATGCCGTCATCCCCTTCCATGACTTTATGCCGCCATGAACAAGTGTGTGTGTGTGTGTGTGTGTGGGTGTGTGTGTGTGTGTGTGTGTTCTCTCTCTCTCATATATATATATATATATATATATATATATATATATATATATATATATATATATATATATATATATATATATATATATATATATATATATATATATATATATATATATATATATATATATATATATATATATATATATATATATATATATATATATATATTTTTTTTTTTTTGGCATATAGTTTCCCATGTCCGATACTGCCTTCGGGCCGACACTTCACGTCACGGCAGAATCTCTACTCGCCAGTTCTTGTCTACTTACCGATTAAGGCGGTTCAAATAGCGTTGCCGAAACAGCGTCGTCTGATTTCCGTCGTTCAGGCTGTCGCTAAGTGAATTCCGTGTTATCATGGAAGTTAATCTTGGGTTAATCGGAAGATAATGAGGAGCTGTTGCAAGATGATGGTGGTGGGATAGTAAAGGGTTGTTATCATCAGGTGGTGTATCGGCGCGGTTGTTGGCCGCCTCGGGGAACACTGCTGGGAGAACAGGAAGAGGGAGTGGCTACGTGTTATCTTCCTATTATTTATATATACTCTTTTTGTTGGGTTACGTATACCTTTTTAGGTGTATATTGAAGTCTACCTTCCCATGCAATACTTTTAAACCACTGCTAATGCCCCTTCCCCCTTTACTCCGCTCACCCATTCCCCAGTTTTGTCTCGCCGGTGCACCCATGCACCCCTTGTTTCCCCACTGACCCTTCCCTCCTCTAGTCTCGTACCACTATGTCAGGACATTTTACTACCACGCTGTTGCCGCTTTATTGGGTCTGTATGGCGCCGAGGGTCAGTAAAGTGAGAAGATATTGATAGTTATGGCACGCTGTGCTTTGTCTCTGCCCCGTCCTTTTTGCCATCCCTTTGGCGTGTTCACTCTGTTGGCTAAACGATTTTTCTTTTTTTATATGCCTGATGCATCACTTTTCTCTTTAGTCTTCATTTCATTTGCTTGAAAACTGAATTATTGGGGGGGTAGTGTTGTTGTTGTTGTTGTTGTTGTTGTTTTTTCATGTGCTGCCTGTGGCGCCGGTAGGCTTTCTTGAGGGGCCTCTTGGACGGCCCCAGTCCGTTCGTGGCGCAGGTTTATTGTATTCATAGTGGCGTGATGTATGACTCTTGCTTGGCCCATGCTGCCCCCCGGTGCTACTCTTGACTGAAGTCGCTGAAGTTAAGGTTGATTATGGATACTCACAGCATGTAAGTAATCTTCCGCCACTCGGCGATGATTTGAAAAATCAGCTTGTTTCGGTGGGACGTCAACCTAGTCCACGCTGGGTCTTCACCACGCCCGCACGCTAACCACTCTGCCACCGTTTGGTCTTCAGTTATAAAAAAAATTCTTACTGATAGCAACAACACACTAGTGCTGCCGTCCATAGTTTTACTTATAATTTATGTTTTCATCGCCATATATTTTGCCAAGAGTAGCCGTAAGCCAGCATTTAAGTGTCTTGATTTATTGAGAGTAAACTAAGAACTGTTCAACTTCAGAGGAGGTGCCAATTGAAATAAGTAAATGAAAAGATACACAAGTATGAGCCGAAAATACATCAGGCACCTAAAAGATACACGTGCGAGAGTGTGAGAGGGTGGGTGGCGGGAAGACAGGAAACAGTAAATATGAAAGAAAAAATGAGAAGATAAAATGGGAAGATAATGTCAGCCCGACTAACCTCCCCGCATCTCGTGTTATGCAGGCAGCCATTAACCATTGTTACGCTCGCTTCGGGTCAGCTGGGGCGCCATTCAGCGAGCATTATGCCAGTGTTTATTTAATGGCCTGCATCCTCAGAATTCCGTAATTGTTTTAGACTAATGTTTCCCGTGTTTACTCAGGACTCAAAGAACATTTATTTTGCCGCTCTGTATGTCATCACAATTATCCGAATAGCTTTATGATAATATAGAGAAAGAGATGTTCAGTGATTTGCTGTCGTTTTTGGACTACGAAGGTATTATTTTGTTAGTCAATATCTATTACGTGTAAGTATTATACGGGTGAGGTCAAAGCTCAGCCTTTTTTGGGCATGTCTGAGAGAATCGTGACTGTGTGTGTGTGTGTGTGTGTGTGTGTGTGTGTGTGTGTGTGTGTGTGTGTTCCTTTGACGTATCTCCGCATCTCAGCGAAGATTGAATTATCGTTCACCTTTCCTTCCACTCGACTGCCCTCATCCCATAGTGTTTGATTTGATCATACTTTGCTCTCCCTATACTTTTTTTTTAATTTCTCTTTCTCCGTCTCTTACCTCGTAATTTTCCACATTCTTTTCTATCTTCTTTCTTTTTAATCCCTATTCATCCACAACATCCCTATAATCTCCCATTTCCTCATGTCGCACCCTCCTCCCTCCTTTATTCTTCATTTCATCTTCGCTTTATATTTTCCTACTTCATTTTCTGCTCGCCTTCCCTCCTCCCTCTCCTCATAGACTTATGTTTGATATGTATCATTTTGTTCGAGACCCGCTGTTGTGTGTGTGTGTGTGTGTGTGTGTGTGTGTGCAGATATGTGCAAATGAAGTCGTGTACGCCCTTCAGACAACCAAGCTTACGACACTGTGTATACACACGTAATAGTTAGTAAGCACGCAGACCTACGCAGGTAACAGTGCCAAGTACACACACACACACACACACACACACACACACACACACACACACATTCAACATGCCTCATTATCTACATTCAGTCCCGGGAATGAGATGGTTCAATACGCCTTCGCCCCAGGCCTCCCCTGCCCCCCATTAGGGTGGGCACTAGCCCTCGCCTCGCCCCGACCACGCCCCTCCCCAGGGCCACCCCTCCCCTCCCCACCCTCCACCCTCACCTTACCCCGCCCACTCCTCATCCCGCCGCTACCCCCTGCCTCCCACCCCTGACTGTTATCTCGACTCAACACATTCACTGGAACTCTGAGCGTTGAGTGGAGGAAACATGGAAACATGGAAACGCAGGCAACAGAAAGCCTATTGGCTCATTACGAGGTTGCCCGCTTTGGTGATTTAATCTGCTCGACAGCCTGGGGCCTGGGGAGCAGATGAAACCACCTCGACATTGAGGAGCAGATGAAAGCGCCTCGATATTGAGGAGCAGATGAAAGCAACTCAATATTCAGTTTACTCCCGACGCAGCGAAGTGACGGTCGATTCTATATTTGAAGGAGTTGATAGTATTCGCATTTACTACTTCTGAAGGAAGATTGTTCCAGTGACGGATGACTCGGTTTGAAAAGAAACTCCTTCCGATGTCTGTGTTACATCGACTAGACTGAATGGGTAAACCGTTATTTCTAGTTCTTAGGTTGGTTTGCAATTCAAAGAAATTGGAGTAATCGACGTTATTGAATTTTTTTAGATACTTGAAGACTTGAATCATATCTCCTCGTAGGCGTCTTTTCTCCAATGTAAAGAGATTGAGTCGCTTGAGTCGTTCCTCGTACGGTTGAGCCTTAAGGTTGGTATCATTTTCGTGGCGCGTCGTTGAATCCTTTCCAGTAAATCAATGTCCTTTCTAATTAGGAGACCAGAACTGTACTGCATACTCGAGGTGCGGTCTTACCATGGAATTATACAAGGATAGCATCACGTCTGGCGTTTTACACTGGAAGTTCCTCGCTATGAACCTGAGCATAGTGTTGGCTTTGTTGTATGCTTTTACAGTGATTCGCGTGTTTCAGGTCACTGCTGATAGTGACTCCAAGATCCTTTTCCTCCTGCATCGCTTGCAGAGGTCTCCCATTCATGATGTATGTGTGTTTACTATTTGACCCAATGTGCATGACTTGCATTTGTCAACATTAAAGGACATTTGCCATTTTTCCGACCATTCGATAATGTGATTGAGGTCTTTCTGAATGATTTTCAAATCTTTGTCGGTCTTTGTAGAGGCCATTCCCCCACCTTGGTGTCATCAGCAAATTTCGATATTGTGGATTTCAGTCCTGATTCTAGGTCATTGATATATACGATAAGAAAATGGGTCCCAGCACTGACCCTTGAGGCACTCCACTAGTGCCAATCGGAAGGCTGTCCCGTTGAGTAGTACTCGTTTTCTGCCGGTGAGCCAATCTCTTATCCACGCGATCAGATTGGCTCGCCAATGCTTCTCGAGTGCAGTTTTAAGGAGACGCTCGTGCGGTACCTTGTCGAAGGCTTTCTGAAAGTCCAGGTATATAACATCACTGGGGATGTGGGCATCCCAGTTCTTATATATACCTTGGAAGAAGTCTAATAAATTCGTTAGGCAGGAGCGCTTGTTTCTGAAGCCATGCTGGGTGTCGGAGATTACATTATTGTCTTCTAGAAACTTAACAAGTTTGTCTCTAATAATCTTTTCGAGTATTTTTCCTGCCACTGATGTCAAACTTATGGGCCTGTAGTTTAATGCAACGCTTTTGTCTCCAATTTAGAAAAATGGTGTTAAGTTAGCCATCTTCCAGTCTTCCGGGACCTTTTCAATTGAACAGACTGGTTGAATGTTAGTGAGTGGAAGTATTTGTTGTTTAAGCTCTTTTAATAACCGCGGGGACAAACCGTCAGGTCCTGTTGACTTGTTCGTGGTTTATCCAAATACTCTTTCACTTGGTCGCATATTGAGTCAATTTTCAGGGGCGTGATTCCCCTCGGCGGGTCAGGGTTCTCGGGCATGGTTTCGATGTTCTCGACTGTGAATACGGATGCGAAGTTACTGTTGAGGATTCTGGCCATCTGTTTACTGTCCTGAGTTGCAGCTCCAGTCTCGTCTGTCAGGGGACCAATATTGGATTTTACTTTCTTTTTCGATCTGATGTATGTGAAGAATTTTTTTGAGTTTGTCTTGATGTCACGCGCTATTTGTTTTTCGTAGTTGCGTTTACTACTCCGAATAAGGGTGCGACAAGCTCTGAGGCTGTTGTGGTACTGAGTACGGGCTTCGGCCGTGTCATTCTCCGGCGGAGGGAAGGGAGGGGAAAGCGGGGGCGTTGGTCCCTTATCCCGCTGAATTTCCCCTCGGCTTCCTGCATGGCGCTAGGTCGAGGAGTGGGGAGTGTCCTCATTGCTTCATCATTCTAGGTTTTGGGTTCGTTGCAGGAGCCTTGCACCGCCCTGCTGTTCCCAGAATTGGCGACGGTTTCCTTCATATTTATGGCGTTCATAAGTGCGAGTCGAAGGATGATGTACAAGATGGGGGGGGGGATGGAAGTTAAGGGTATTGCAGGTGAGTGGGATGGGAATTCTTTTTTTTTTTTTGAGGGGGGTTAGGGAGAGAAGCCATAATATCACAGCGTTGTGGTTTGGGGTCGAGAGGAGGAAGGTTAAAAGAGGTTGACCCTGAAAATTCGGTAATGGATAGGTTAGGTTGATTTCGATGCATTTGTGGTTCAAGAAATTACGATTGGGATAGATTGAGGTAGATAAATAGATATACAGATAGATAAAGAGAGGGAGAGCTAAAGAGATGAATGTATAAAGGATTATGTGTGTGTGTGTGTGTGTGTGTGTGTGTGTGTGTGTGTGTGTGTGTGTGTGTGTGTGTGTGTGTGTGTGTGTGTGTATATATATATATATATATATATATATATATATATATATATATATATATAGAGAGAGAGAGAGAGAGAGAGAGAGAGAGAGAGAGAGAGAGAGAGAGAGAGAGAGAGAGAGACTGAGACATATTTTATATATATATATATATATATATATATATATATATATATATATATATATATATATATATATATATATATATATTACAACAAAGGAGACAGTTCAAGGGCAACAAAAAGTTTAGAAAAAAGCCCGCTAGTCGCTGCTCCCATAATAGACAAAAGTAAAGAGTGGCCAAAAGAGAGGTCAATTTCGGGTGGAGAGATGTCTTGATACACTCTTCTTGAAGGAGGTCAAGTCATAGGCAGGAGGAAATACAGACGAAGGAAGGCTGTTCCAGAGTTTACCAGTGTAAGGGATGAAAGAGTGAAGATACTGGTTAACTCATGCATAAGGGGTTTGGACAGTATAGGATGAATATCGATAGAACACAGAGAGACAACATGGCGGCGGAATTTAAGAGGTAGAAGACTATCAGTATGAGGAGGGGAGTTGATGAGACGAAGAGCCTTTGACTCTACTCTGTCCAAGAGAGCTGTGTGAGTGGAGCCCCCCCACACATGAGATGCATACTCCATACGAGGGCGGACAAGGCCCCTGTATATGGACAGCATCTGTGCGGGGCAAAAGACCTGGCGGAAACGATACAGAACGCTCAACATCGAGAAAGCTGATACTTCAACTGGCCGCTGCGGGTTCATAAGTACGCAACTCATCTTCACAAGAATTTTTAAACGCACAGTAAAGTAAACAATTATATCGTTCAGTAATAAAAATCAGATAATAAGAACTTTATGCGATTTTTTTATCAAGTATGAATTCTTAGGAGTTGAAGAAAAATCAGATTTTTTATGCTTTATAAGTAAGGGGAAACTCTCGCTATCGCGTGATGGGCAGCCAGCCTGGAATACGCCTTTACAGAACGTCTCAGATCCCTGAGATGACATTTTCCTCTCTGCCGAGCCCCTTTTCACTCTGCCTGACTACTCCACCGGGTTAGGTTAGGTCACGGTTTGGCACCAGCCGGCCAAAGTGCCATGCTGCAACCTCTTTATCTCCACCACGCCCTGGTAACGTGATTTGCATAAAATCCCTTGATGGGCCGCCGCTCGGGATGAACCACAGATGACGAGTTGTGGGCTGCTGCTGCTCCTGATCTGGGTTGTGACAAAATCATTTTATATGATGGAGAGAAAAATATAGAGTAGATAACGTAAAAACAATGTTTGGATCAGAACTACATGATCATAAAAATATTTGTCAAGACTAAATGACTTCTTGTTATCTTGTTAGAGAGCGAACTTTTTGTGTGTGTAGCAGGTCAAGTGAGTTAACTTGTTGTTGGGGTGGCTCTGTTTATTTTGTTTTTGCAAGCCTAACACTCTCTCTCTCTCTCTCTCTCTCTCTCTCTCTCTCTCTCTCTCTCTCTCTCTCACACACACACACACACACACACACACACACACACACACACACACACACACACACACACACACGCCATTCACTCACCTTTTGAATGAACTCTGGTCTTATCTTAACTCGAACACGAGGTTTTGTCTGTATCGGCGGGTGAGTGGGAGAGTAGCGTGTCAACCTGGTCAAGTCCACTCCCCCCCTCGCTCTTCCATCTTTGTCCAGTCTTCCACAAGCCTCAAACCTTCCACCCCAATACCGTTATCTAGACATTCCACATCCCAATTATCTTTCTCCACCCCTTATTCGAACCTTTATGACATGCCAAATCCATATGTGAAAACCATCGCGCCTTAAGTCTGCGTCGAAGTCGTGCCTGGTCTCGCCATCCTTATCTTTCGCCATCTCCCTCCCTGTCTACCTTCCTTTTCCCTTCCTCCCCTTCTTCCACCTTTTCTCCTCTCTTCCTCTTCCGTTCCTTCTGACGTCTCGAGGGAACGCAACGGAAGCGACGGGAGGTAAACATGGAGGTAGAAAAAAACAGTCACAGTTTATTAGATGATGAGTAATTTTACCCAGACTGTGAAAAAACATGGCTATGGCAACTTCTTTATTTTTTACTTCTTACGTTGAGGCATGTGCAAGGGAGAGGCGGGAGGAAAAAAATGGAGCAAAACGCAACACGAAGGGAGAAAGTGAGATGAGTAGGTGTGTCTAAATGACGAGGTGCAATGTACAAAAAAGATGAAGTAAAAAATAGTTATTAAAAAGTAAAGAGAGAAAGGAGGGCGGGAGAGAAACTGTTGGCAAAAGCTGAAGGAGGGTGGAGGACGCAGGGAGAAGAAAGGCTCCGGCGTGTTTGGGTCAGGGAGAGAAGGGAGAGAGAGAGAGAGAGAGAGAGAGAGAGAGAGAGAGAAGGGAGGGAGGAAACATGTGCTTCTCTAAGCAAACTGTTCCTCCCCTTCCTCCCTCATCTTTCATGGTTTCTCGGTCTTCTTTTGTCTTGGTTCTTTGTTCCCAGTCCTTTTCTATGCTCTAATTTGTTCTGCTACATTGAAGTGTTTGCCCATCCATCTCTCTCTCTCTCTCTCTCTCTCTCTCTCTCTCTCTCTCTCTCTCTCTCTCTCATACACACACACGCACACACACACACAATCTTCCACTCACTCATGTCCTTTATCAACTATTTTTTCTTTCCTCTTTCCTTCCCCTCCCCTCCCCTTCCCTCCATTTCCTTACCACCTTGGGAGGGAAGATCTTATCACTGTATCTCTCAGGAACCTCGATTCCGTACGGTTGCTTCCACATGCCTAACTTCCCCAGTCCTCCGCCCTCACCTCTCCCTTCTTCGCCTGTGTCTGGGCCTCTCCCTCTCTACCATCTACCCCTCTCAGCCCTCCCTACGGCCACCCCTTCATCCCTGCACCAATAACACGTGTTCTCCACACAAACATACCTGGCTTCCCCTATTGGTGTCTCCCTCCTCCCCTCCCCTTTCCTCTCCCACCTCGCTCATGCCCTCCAGCCCCATCCAACAAATCCTTGGTCCCGTTGTTCAGGGGGGAGGAGGGGGTAATTGTTGACATCGATCAGCTGATTGTGTAGCCTCCTCTCCATGCACTGTTTGTATTCCCTATGTACATTATTGGCCATACGGGGTGTTTACGCTCTTATTTACTTATTCAGTTTGTGCAGAGATGAGGTTATTGTTTGCTGTGTGTTTCTTTCTTAAATAACTGGTTTTATTGTTAGTTTTCTTTCTCCCTATGCCATAGATGATATATTAATGTATGCGTTTGTAGTTGTGTGTGTGTGTGTGTGTGTGTGTGTGTGCGTGTGTGTGTCCCCGCCCGGCTGTTGTCCCCCTTATCACGCCTCACTGATAACGGCAAGGCGAACAAAGGAGCGGCTGAGTGGCTCCTACGGGTAGATGGGGAACCTACCTACCTTGCTCTCTCTCTCTCTCTCTCTCTCTCTCTCTCTCTCCATACATTTTTTTTTAGTAATTTCTGTTGACATGAGTACTATTTTAGGGCTTTGTAACAACAGTTGTAGTAGTAGTAGCAGTAGCAGTAATATTATTATTATTATTATTATTATTATTAGTAGTAGTAGTAGTAGTAGTAATAGTAGTAGTAGTAGTAGTAATAGTAGTAGTAGCAGTAGTAGTAGTAGTAGTAATAATGATAATAATAATGATAATCATAATAATAATAATAATAATAATAATAATAATAATAATAATAATAATAATAATAATAATAATAATAATAATAATAATAATAATAATAATAATAATAATAATAATAAAAATAACAGCAGTAGTAGTAGTGGCCGCAGATGCAGTAAGGGCAACATCAGCAGCATAAGCTATCCATGGATTACGCTCACATATGCATGGGCAGCACAGCCGGCCGTGGTTCAGGTTAGGGGCCGTTAGTGTTCCGTACCCACCACAGGCTCACGGCCCCGGGAATCGGCGTATCACTGCTAATGTGAGTGTAACCGGCTCAGACCCTTAAGCGTGCACACACACACACACACACACACACACACACACACACACACACACACACAGTATCCACAAAAAGGGTCATAGAAGCAATATTAGGGATGAACATAGCCATGACGCCCTGAGGTACGCAGAGCCAAGGTAGATGCCGTTGTAGGGTCGGTCGCTCCGTCTCGGTTCTGCGATGCGTAACGCTGCCTCCCCCGCCGAGCTGAGAGAGGCCCTGCTGATCCCTCTGTAATGGGATTCGATCCTTTATTTGTGCTTCCGTGCTCCTGTTGGGTTTGGTAGGGGAGTGAAAGGTGGGAGTGGTATGTGGAGGAAACGGAGACAACGAGAGAGATGAAGGATATGGTAGTGGGTGAAGAGGTGAAGGTTCGTGTGGATGTGTTGGTGGAGTGAAAGGGGTGGGAGGAAGGGTGTGTGAGACTGGTGCGGTTGGAGTCATGAGCGGTACGGACACAGAGACTACGCGTAATATATTATCCTTGGAAATAGAGAAGCTACTTCATAGCATATGGAATGTAATATGTACGTGGGATACCTTTGGCAAATCAGTATGCAACGTAATGATAATCAATAGATATTTATTATAGTGACATGCCGTAGAACACAAAAATATGGAAATGACGTGAGAGTTCCGAATTATAAGTTCATTACTAAAAACACAAAAGACAACATAAACAATAAGATATGTAACCTGCTTTGTTCTCGTTTGCCGTTGTTTGTATATAACAAAAATAACAATGGCGTCCACATCACCCAAACACAAGGTTTTTTCGAGGAAGGAAAAGGTGGTATTGGAAGCTGTCGTCGTCCAAGTCACGTGACGCTTTAGTAAACTTGTCACCGTGTATCCCTCAACGAAGACACAACAGTGCGGGTAACACGTCCCCTTTCCTCTGTTGAACTAACCGTATGAATAAAGTTGTGGATGGCAATAAATCTAATTAAACAACGCGTCAGAACCACTTATTTAATTATCGCCCTGGGACGCTTATCAGTCTCATATAATTACCAGTGAGAGACGTTTCCTGGCGCTGCGTTATGCCCTCGTTTACATAGTTATTCATCATTATTCGTCCCTTCAACTCTGCTAATAATCCCTTCCATTGAAAACCCGGAAACTTGGGACCGTCCATCAAGGTGCAGAGGGAACAAACACATGAATTAATGATACGCTCGTGCCAAGGCGAAAAAAAGATGTAATCCACACCATTATCTAATTCATACTTAACTGATATCGGGTTTCTACCTCTCGCTCAACCCCTCTGTTCCCTGTCTTTCAGCGTTTTTCCTTCCTCTCTCTTACATTCTTCCTTCCCCTTTATTCTTCATTCCCCTTCCTCACTTCACCTCCCTCTCCTTTCTAATGTCTTTCTTCTGCCTTTCTCTCCCCCCCCCAGCCATTTATCCCCTCCCCTACTCTCCCCCTCCTTCACTCTCCCCTCCCCTGCACACGTCACTCGTCACATGAAAAATTCCAACGGGTATGTGTCAGTCAATGAGATGGTTTTGATACGCCTCCTCATCCTTCCCTTTATCACTGTTACCCATCTGCGTCTCCGTCTCCCTTTCCTCTGTGCCTTCCCTCCCCTCTCGTCACGCCTGCCAGCACACGCCCCGGGCTGCAACACCTCAGAAGCGCAGCCAAACACGACTTAGGTGTATCTTGCCAATTAATCTCGGTCTGATGTAAAAAAAAAAAACGCCGCAGCTCCGCGCTCACAGCTGACAGAGAAGGGAGGAGGAACAGAAGGAAGAAGAGGGAAAGGAGGACCCGTAAAGTGGGTAAGGAAAGGGATATAGGGACGAAGGAAGAGCAGGAGGGGATCAGGGAAGACGGTGCTGCCATCTGTCGGCGGCGTCCGGATATCTTCGCCGATAGTTCTCTCTACTCATTTTTTTCTTTTTTTTTCTTTTATACATTTAGTAATTTTGTTGCTGAGTACTATTTTGTGTGTGCTTTGTGTTGTGTAGTAGTAATAGAGAGAGAGAGATTATTATTATTATTATTATTATTAGTAGTAGTAGAGTAGTAGAGATAGTAGAGAGTAGAGTAATAGTAGTAGTAGCAGTAGTAGTAGTAGAGAGATAGATTAATAATGATAATCATAATAATAGTAATAATAATAATAATAATAATAATAATATAATAATAATAATAATAATAATAATAATACACACACACACACACACACACACACACACACACACACACACACACACACACACAGTATACACAAAAAGGGTCATAGAATCAATATTAGGGATGAACATAGCCATGACGCCCTGAGGTACGCTGAGCCAAGGTAGATGCCGTTGTAGGGTCGGTCGCTCCGTCTCGGTTCTGCGATGCGTAACGCTGCCTCCCCCGCCGAGCTGAGAGAGGCCCTGCTGATCCCTCTGTAATGGGATTCGATCCTTTATTTGTGCTTCCGTGCTCCTGTTGGGTTTGGTAGGGGAGTGAAAGGTGGGAGTGGTATGTGGAGGAAACGGAGACAACGAGAGAGATGAAGGATATGGTAGTGGGTGAAGAGGTGAAGGTTCGTGTGGATGTGTTGGTGGAGTGAAAGGGGTGGAAGGAAGGGTGTGTGAGACTGGTGCGGTTGGAGTCATGAGCGGTACGGACACAGAGACTACGCGTAATATATTATCCTTGGAAATAGAGAAGCTACTTCATAGCATATGGAATATAATATGTACGTGGGATACCTTTGGCAAATCAGTATGCAACGTAATGATAATCAATAGATATTTATTATAGTGACATGCCGTAGAACACAAAAATATGGAAATGACGTGAGAGTTCCGAATTATAAGTTCATTACTAAAAACACAAAAGACAACATAAACAATAAGATATGTAGCTATAACTGTTCTCGTTTGCCGTTGCTTGTATATAACAAAAATAACAATGGCGTCCACATCACCCAAACACAAGGCTTTTTCGAGGAAGGAAAAGGTGGTATTGGAAGCTGTCGTCGTCCAAGTCACGTGACGCTTTAGTAAACTTGTCACCGTGTATCCCTCGACGAAGACACAACAGTGCGGGTAACACGTCCCCTTTCCTCTGTTGAACTAACCGTATGAATAAAGTTGTGGATGGCAATAAATCTAATTAAACAACGCGTCAGAACCACTTATTTAATTATCGCCCTGGGACGCTTATCAGTCTCATATAATTACCAGTGAGAGACGTTTCCTGGCGCTGCGTTATGCCCTCGTTTACATAGTTATTCATCATTATTCGTCCCTTCAACTCTGCTAATAATCCCTTCCATTGAAAACCCGGAAACTTGGGACCGTCCATCAAGGTGCAGAGGGAACAAACACATGAATTAACGATACGCTCGTGCCAAGGCGAAAAAAAGATGTAATCCACACCATTAACTAATTCATACTTAACTGATATCGGGTTCCTACCTCTCGCTCAACCCCTCTGTTCCCTGTCTTTCAGCGTTTTTCCTTCCTCTCTCTTACATTCTTCCTTCCCCTTTATTCCCCTTCCTCACTTCACCTCCCTCTCCTTTCTAATGTCTTTCTTCTGCCTTTCTCTCCCCCCCCCAGCCACTTATCCCCTCCCCTACTCTCCCCCTCCTTCACTCTCCCCTCCCCTGCACACGTCACTCGTCACATGAAAAATTCCAACGGGTATGTGTCAGTCAATGAGATGGTTTTGATACGCCTCCTCATCCTTCCCTTTATCACTGTTACCCATCTGCGTCTCCGTCTCCCTTTCCTCTGTGCCTTCCCCTCCCCCTCTCATCGTCACGCCCGCCAGCACACGCCCCCGGGCTGCAACACCTCAGAAGCGCGGCCATAAAACACGACTTAGGTGTATCTTGCCAATTAATCTCGGTCTGATGTAAAAAAAAAAAAAAAAAAAACGCCGCAGCTCCGCGCTCACAGCTGACAGAGAGGGGAGGGAGGAGGGAACAGAAGGAAGAGAGGGGAAGGAAAGGGAGGACCCGTGAAGTGGGTAAGGGAAAGGGGATATAGGGACGGAAGGAAGAGCAGGAGGGGGGGGATCAAGGGGAAAGACGGTGCTGCCATCTGTCGGCGGCGTCCGGATATCTTCGCCGATAGTGGTGGCACCGGTGATTTACAGATTTTTTTTCTTGTTTTCTTTTTCTTGCCGGATTTACGAACCTTTGCTAGTTGCTGGAGTAAAGAATGGCGTGTGTGTGTGTGTGTGTGTGTGTGTGTGTGTGTGTGTGTGTGTGTGAGAGAGAGAGAGAGAGAGAGAGAGAGAGAGAGAGAGAGAGAGAGAGAGAGAGAGAGAGAGAGAGAGAGAGAAGATTTACGATTTGTGTACACTGCATTTATTGAAGGCTCATCCGTGTGAGTGATAAGTGGAAGGACTATATGTATAAAAAGTTACCGTGACGAAGCAAATTGAGCATGTGAGAACCGTTTGAATACCTCCGCCCCGCAAGAATGAATACTAGAGGAATACTTACTTTAAAAGTGTCAGGAATATGAATTATAGTTATACGAAGCAAAGTCGACCAACCTACTCCCAAAAGCATACACACACACACACACACACACACACACACACACACACA
>NC_066566.1:10713767-10731267 GCF_024679095.1 Eriocheir sinensis | reverse complement strand
GTCACATAGGTCTATCTCGGTGTAATGAAAAGTAAATTTTCGGAGGATTTTATTTAATGTCTCATCCACTTGCCCCAGAACTATGACAACAGGATTGTATTTGACTAGCATCTAAAAGTAGGTGACGACATTTCCTTATTGTAGTGTGTGCGGAGGGTTATCGATTTTAGTGGAGGGTTTTCTTCAAAAATAAAGGAAATCGATAACTCTTAGTGACGCAAGGACAAAAGGAAAGCATTTTAATGGGGAATATCGAATGTAGGCTATTTATTCTATTATATCAAAGCTATTTCTTTAATTTCTCAAAATACATTGTGGATCTACGTGTTGATTGGAATTATGAAAAATAAAAATGTGTGACTGACAAAATGTGACTGTGTGTGGAGAGAGAGAGAGAGAGAGAGAGAGAGAGAGAGAGAGAGAGACGAGAACATATGACAATTACAATTTACTAACGGTGTCTATATTAGCTTGTCCTTGTATGCACTTCATTATGTCTTCTATGTCTGTATACACTTTAAGAGGAACTATCTAGCCCAGCACGCTCACGCTGTCCTCCTCTTTTCGAATCCCACCCCGTATCCTCCTTCCTTTCCTCCTCTTGTCCTCCCCTATACCCTCTGTGCCCTGAGGGAAAGGGTGGTGAGCTGCCAGTCCAGCCATGGCGCGCGCCTCATCCCGCTGGGAGCCTGCGGCGAGCTCAGCCAAGCTGTGAGTATGGCTGCGGCGCGGAGGGCGGCTGAGAAGCGAGCCAGAGTCGAGGCCCGAGCCGAGCGGCTGCGGCGGACGCGGACGCGGTGGCGGCGACTACATGCAGTCAGCCAGTCAGTGTGTTTGGCGACGTCGGGTGGGAGGGGTGTGTACCCGGCTGTTCTTGGCTGACGCGTTCTTTCATGCTGGTTGCCTGTCAGCGTTGACTTTTTTCTTTTCCTTCAAAACAATTTTTGAAGGAGGTGATCACCTCTCAATCGCCAATGGCGCCCTAAAACGATTCGACAGCGTAAAAGACAAGCAATCATGAAAGTTTCAAGCATTTTTTTTTTTTCATTATTTACGCTGCCTTTGACCGCGATGAGCCCTAGCCCGGACTCAGATGAATGCCATCCCTCAGCTTCTGTGCAGAGGCACTGTGAGCCCCACTGTCCCTCCCGGCCAGGACACACAGCAGCAGCAGCATGAGAGGAAGACCCAAATCCACCTTGGAAGAGCCCCTGACCAAAAGTAAGAAGAGGAAGTAAGTGATCATGAAATTTGGAGGCAGGGAGAAGAACGCAGTCGGGAAAGCGGCTGGTGGCCGTGGGTGAGACTGCAGATCCTCCACATATGAGACCTCAGTTGCATTGTTCCCGTGTCGTCTGGTGTACGGAAAGTGTAAGGGGCTGTACCTCTTCTAAAACGTTTCTATAATTGGATGCACTCCTTTTTATTGTGGGCAGCAAAACAATTTAATCTGGCCGAAAGAAAGACAAAAAAACATTTGTGCTTCCTAAGAGTAATAACTTAGGATTTACGAAGATGGCTAACTATAGCATTGTGCAGTGTCAGCCAGGCCGAGGCCGCCAGCCCTAAGAGAAGGATAGTATGTGTGTGTGGCAGCGAGTGGCGACCCAAGTGACTGTTTGCCAGCATGGAACGACCTCCCCCGAGACGCCGGCACAGGGATGACCAGTACGACTTCGGCTGGGCTCCTGCGAGGTGAGTCACTGTGGACAAGGAGGAATATTACTCTCTCTCTCTCTCTCTCTCTCTCTCTCTCTCTCTCTCTCTCTCTCTCTGTTATATGAAAGAACAGTGCAAGGAACCTGAAATAAATTGAATGTGTTGGAACGGTTGGGGGTGGTTTATACTGAGGGAGGGAGGCAAGGAAGAGGTCTTTTTTTTTCCAGCAAATACAACCTGCCGCCTTGAAATTACCCGTTGAGTCACCTGTGCTAGTTTCGCATGAGATTTGTGGCTCAAACGAGACATTTCTTTATTCAAGTATTTACTTTTTCCCCTCCTCTCGTATTGTCCAACCTGTTTGGGTGTACGTGACCCGCATTGTGCACTATTGGGCTGAACCGAGGGTGGGCGGTGCGGCCCTGACAAAAGCAGTAAATGTGGTCGCGTTACAGGCTGACTGACCGACTTCCATTCTGATACCCTCCCTCTTCGAGCCTCCCCTCTGTTATCGCGCGACACTACTTTAAATATATATATATATATATATATATATATATATATATATATATATATATATATATATATATATATATATTTATATATATATATATATATATATATATATATATATATATATATATATATATATATATATATATATATTTTTTTTTTATTTTGGTTTATTCATTGTGTGTGTGTGTGTGTGTGTGTGTGTGTGTGTGTGTGTGTGTGTGTGTGTGTGTGTGTGTGTGTGTGTGTGTGTGTGATGATTCCTTTATGATGAGCGCCAGCAACAGAGAGAGAGAGAGAGAGAGAGAGAGAGAGAGAGAGAGAGAGAGAGAAGTAAGGGTCACGTGAATTCGTACCATGACCTCAGTTGTGCCACCGTCTTTGTGGTTCTGCACATCAACGAGGGATGGGAGCCAGATGAGAAAGATCTTGGAGGGAAGCATTTTTCAACCCTTTGGATGCCGCTATTATCTCATGGGCCACATTATCCATCTCTAGCCGCTAATTACAAGTCTCCGAGGCTATCAGCTGCAAAGGACCGGGCCCCGGCCTCTTCGCCATATATGCAGGGCGTAATGGCTCCCTTGATGTCTGCGATGCTCTCCGAGCGACCTGCAGGGGGGAGGGCTGCTGCTGCTGTTATGGTGAGGGCGAGGAAGGTGTAACGAAACTAAGGAAAATAAACAGAATGGAATATTCAGTGCAGTCACATTGCTAGTATTATTATTATATTGGCTTTATTTGCAAATTTGCCTTCATTTCTGAAAGGAGGTTACTATAAAATAACATTCAATATAATCTTATCGTATCACGTCCATGGACACGTAGAACGTACGGTAGCATTTGAGTGTAAGAATAATGTGAAATTTTGATTGTTTAAGTATAGTTATACAGGACAAGAACCGCCGTGAACGTGCTGAGTGGTACGTGCGGGGTATCTGCGGCGGACTGGTCAAGCTTATTATCTGATCTTAGTGAGGCGGCTGCGGGGATCAAGCGCCTGGGTGCGCTTAGGTGAGAGTAATAACTGTGCTGGCGCCCGTTATCATTTTGTTTTGTTTTGTGCCGCGAACTCTATGGAGGGAGCTCTCCTTGATAAGAATGTGCTGTTGCAAAGTCAATGTTGCTTAGTTTACGCATTAGGTTTTCAGAAGGAATTGATGTTTTACCCCATTTTGATAATTAACAGTTTAGCTGCAAAGTGTAACATAGATATGGGAAGAATAAAATCAGTTTTTTTTTTTTTTTTTTTTTTTGTGTGTGTGTGTGTGTGTCACGCATGTTCTGATATCAAGCTGGACTCATGATAGCCAAACAATACCCTCCAGGAAAGAGCGTGGCCCTACATAGTATGGTTATGCCTGGTTCATCACCTCACCCATTCCCCGTGCTCAAGAGGGGAGGGGGAGGGGGGTAGAGTGACCGCTCAGGTCCGCGGAAAACCTTTCAGCCTTTGCAAACCGCGAGCCTGAACTTGCTGGGTGACGCACCAAAGACGATATCCACTGCACCACGGAGCAGTGTGTGTGTGTGTGTGTGTGTGTGTGTGTGTGTGTGTGTGTGTGTGTGTGTGAATGCATGCATTATTGACCCATTTGCCTCTATCCCATCTTTCCTTTAATTACATTTGTCCCATGAGATAATATCTAGATCTGGATATTGTTTCCGCCTTGGAAGAAATAATTGTATGAAAGACTTTTATTACACGAGCAAAGACGTCACCGGTTACAATGATGTTCAGAGGAACGAGATGCAAGGGAAGTGACGCGGTACAATACATTTTACCGTTCTGACGACGCACGTCAGTTCCCCACCTCTCCCCCCTAGTTGCAGTCATTAGGACCCCTATCCATTTTTTTCAACTTCTCCCTGAAGTTGTTGAACCGAACAGTTAACCATGTGTGTGTGTGTGTGTGTGTGTGTGTGTGTGTGTGCCCTTGCCAACTGTATCATAATCATGAGTTCTGAAATAATTCAGTGTCGTTGATACGAAGCAACCACTGGTAGCTTTGATCATTTTTCCATTGCTGTATTCATATGTTAGGTACTGCAAAAGAAACTATTTGTACTGCAACGATACATCATCCAAATAGTCTTGTCCCTTCTTTAGCAAGATACAAACAAATCTGCAATCAGATGACTTAAGTCGGTGATCATTCATTCGTTACTTGTGTATGTAATGACTTCACAAGTCATGCCAAGTGTGTGTGTGTGTGTGTGTGTGTGTGTGTGTGTGTGTGTGTGTGTTTAGAGCAGGGTTGTGGAGTCGGAGTCGGTGGAGTCGGCTACTTTTGGCCGGAGTCAGAGTCGGAGTTGGTAAAAATACCTCCGACTCCGACTCCTTTGTGTAATAATTTATCGTGTATTTTAATTTTTTTTTAAATATTTTGTTAACCTACTGCATATAGCGCATGTAGGCTTTTTTGAGCGGCCTCTTTATTCTAAACACTCTACCGTTACTCACAAACGCTTTGCTATTTTCTATTACACTTAAGCCTTGAAATAATAGACAAGACTTTCTTGTGGTATAAACACGTCCTTCGCTTGAATGGGAAGCACAAGGAGGAAAATATTTCAACAGGTAGCCTGAAAACGACATACCAAATATAGTTGAGACAAAAAGTATAGATTTAACAAAATTGGCAAGCATGGTTTAAAGTAATGTAACTAAAGGATAGATCAGACAGGCTAATGTAGTGACCTGGTGCGGTCGGTTAAAAAAATATTCTCTGGCTGGGGTCGCCAAAGAGGACCCCAAGAGAGTCTACCGGCGCTTCAGGCAGCACCTTAAAAAAAATAAAAAAAGATTTACAGTAGAGGGGGAAGGGAAGGGGGACCGGAGTCGGAGTCAGTCGGGGTCGCAATTTTAAAATTTCCCGGAGTCGGAGTCGGAAATTATTTACTCCGACTCCCCACCCCTGGAACTCTCTCTCTCTCTCTCTCTCCAAGGGTATTTGTGAAAAAACTTTCGCTCTTTATCCTGCAACTGCTACTTTTCTTTCTTATTTGAAGAATAAAAGGTACCACACAGACAGTTGAACTGTTCAGGGTCCAGTCTTGACCGGATATCAGTTGATATGGTCTTTTATACAGACTCAACCATGTGTGTGTGTGTGTGTGTGTGTGTGTGTGTGTAGTCAGGTAGGAAGGTGAAATACATCCGTTATATTCATTGGTCAGTTGTATTGGAGGATTATTGCCCTAATGCAAGTATATATTATATATATTGATTAATTATTTTCTTTTATACATATCTTTGAAAACCTTGTTTCGAGCGTTCTGCTTGTTGAAAGGACTTCGGTTACCTCCATGGCATGACGTACCTCGAATAAAAATTATATACATGGATATTTTTTTTCTCATTGTCACGACGTGTCATCGGCAGTCACTGCTTTCAGGAGAGTCAAAAGAAGTGTTGTTTCCGCCTCAGGCTGATTAGCATACGGGGGTGACGGCGGCCTTTAAAGTGTGCGGCTAAAAATACACGCGTGTCAGAGTGGTGTTAGCGGCGTATTTTCGTTAAGTTGGCGGGATTAAAGCATTCGTTTTATCACCCGCGTCCTCCTCCCTCCGCGCGTAGTCTTCATTCTCACTGTTAATCCTCCTCCCCCTCCTCCTCGTCATCATCATCACAATCATCATCATCCTGTGTGTGTGTGTGTGTGTGTGTGTGTGTGTGTGTGTGTGTGTGTGTGTGTGTGTGTGTATTATACATTCAAGGGTACTCTTCTTTCTCCTCCTCCTCCTCCTCCTCGTTTCCTACTTTTCCTTCTCCTCCTTTAGGTGTGTGTGTGTGTGTGTGTGTGTGTGTGTGTGTGTGTGTGTATTATACATTCAAGGGTACCCTTTTTATTTCCTCCTCCTCCTCCTCGTTTCCTACTTTTCCTTCTCCTTCTTTATGTGTGTGTGTGTGTGTGTGTGTGTGTGTGTGTGTGTGTGTATATATATAGTAACTATGTATACTTGAAAGATTCTTCCCCCTCCTCCTTGTGTGTGTGTGTGTGTGTGTGTGTGTGTGTGTGTGTGTGTGTGTGTGTGTGTGTGTGTGTGTGTGTGTGTGTGTGTGTTTGTTTATTTATTCATTCATTCATCATTAGCATCATCATCATCACCCATTATCAGTCCGCTGAAGGACAAAGGCCTTGGCCCACAATCTCCGCCTCCCTGTGTTAAGTTATTCTCCGACAAATATTATAATTTCATCTTTTTGATTTGTGCCTATTTTCTGGATTACCACTGTTACTTTGTCCAACTGTTAAGAATTTTACGCTTATCATGAACTTCCAACGGTCATTTCTTCTTATTTAAGAGTTATCGTTATTACAGTTTATCCGGTCTTTGAATATCGTTATTACAGTTTATCCGGTCTTTGAATATCGTTATTACAGTTTATCCGGTCTTTGAATATCGTTATTACAGTTTATCCGGTATTTGAATATCGTTATTTCAGTTTATCCGGTCTTTGAATATCGTTATTACAGTTTATCCGGTCTTTGAATATCGTTATTACAGTTTATCCGGTCTTTGAATATCGTTATTACAGTTTATCCGGTCTTTGAATATCGTTATTACAGTTTATCCGGTCTTTGAATATCGTTATAACAGTTTATCCGGTCTTTGAATATCGTTATAACAGTTTATCCGGTCTTTGAATATCGTCATTACAGTTTATCCGGTCTTTGAATATCGTTATTACAGTTTATCCGGTCTTTGAATATCGTTATTACAGTTTATCCGGTCTTTGAATATCGTTATAACAGTTTATCCGGTCTTTGAATATCGTTATTACAGTTTATCCGGTCTTTGAATATCGTCATTACAGTTTATCCGGTATTTGAATATCGTTATTACAGTTTATCCGGTCTTTGAATATCGTTATTACAGTTTATCCGGTCTTTGAATATCGTTATTACAGTTTATCCGGTCTTTGAATATCGTTATTACAGTTTATCCGGTCTTTGAATATCGTTATTACAGTTTATCCGGTCTTTGAATATCGTTATTACAGTTTATCCGGTCTTTGAATATCGTTATTACAGTTTATCCGGTATTTGAATATCGTTATTTCAGTTTATCCGGTCTTTGAATATCGTTATTACAGTTTATCCGGTCTTTGAATATCGTTATTACAGTTTATCCGGTCTTTGAATATCGTTATTACAGTTTATCCGGTCTTTGAATATCGTTATTACAGTTTATCCGGTCTTTGAATATCGTTATAACAGTTTATCCGGTCTTTGAATATCGTCATTACAGTTTATCCGGTCTTTGAATATCGTCATTACAGTTTATCCGGTCTTTGAATATTGCCTAATCCATGGTGTTTGCTTTGTCTCACATGTTTCATCTACCAAGTATTTCATTTCCTTGATTCCTCTTTTTGCGCTTCATAGTCTTCACTCTACATCTTTTCTGAGGCCCCAAGTTCTTTTATCATATGTTAGGAGTGGCAGGATACATTGATGGTACACTTTTCAGGGAAAATGGTAGCTTGGTAGTTACGATAATGCTAGGTATACCAAAAGTGCTTGCTCCCAGTCTTTTTTTATGGACTTGGTTGTTTTAATGGCTATATATATATATATATATATATAGGCCTATATATATATATATATATATATATATATATATATATATATATATATATATATATATATATATATTACAGCAGAGGAAACAGCTCAAGGGCAAATAAAAGGACACAATAATGAAGAAAAGAAAAAAAACGCTATTCGCTGCTCCCACAAAAACCGCTCAGAGGAGTGGCCAAAAGAGAGATCAACTTCGGGAAGGAGAGGTGTCCTGATACACTCCTCTTGAAAGAGTACAAGTCGTAGGCAGGAGGCAATACAGATGAAGGAAGATTGTTCCAGTTTACCTGCGTGAGGGATGAAAGAGTGAAGATGCTGGTTAACTCGTGCGTAAGGGATTTGGACTGTAAAGGGATGAGCTTGAGTAGAAAGAGGTAGAAAAATATCATTAAGAGGAGGAGAGCTGATGAGACGAAAAGCCTTAGTCTCCACTTTGTCCAAGAGAGCTCTGTGAGTGGAGCCCCCACACACGTGAGGTGCATATTTCATACGAGGGCGGACAAGGCCCCTGTATATGGATAGCAACAGTGTGGGGGAGAAAAACTGGCGGAGACGATACAGAACGCCCAACCTCGAGGAAGCTGATTTAGTGAGAGAACAGATGTGAAGTTTCCAGTTAAGATCTTGAGTTAAGGATAGACCGAGGATGTTTAGTGTTGAAGAAAGTGACAGCTGAGTGTTACTGAGGAATAGGGGATAGGTGTTTGGAAGATTGTGTCGAGTTGATAGGTGGAAAAATTGGGTTTTTGAGGCATTGAAGGACACAAGGTTCCTTTTGTCCCAATCGGAAATGATAGCAATGTCTGAGGTTAAGCGTTCTGCAGCCTCCAGTCTGGAGTCTTATAACTCCCGTTGAGAGGGTCTTCTGTTGAAAGAAGTTGAATAATGCAGAGTGGAGTTGTCAGCGTATGAGTGGATAGGACAGTTTGTCATGGAAAGAAGGTCATTGATGAATAACAGGAAGAGAGTGGGTGATAGGACAGAGCCCTGTGGAACACCACTGTTGATAGGTTCAAGGGAAGAACAGTGACCGTCTATCACAGCAGAGATAGAACGGCCGGAAAGGAAACTGGAAATAAAGGAACAGAGAGAAGGATAGAAACCGTAAGAGGGCAGTTTAGAAAGCAAAGAGTTGTGCCAGACTCTATCGAAAGATTTCGATATATCTAGCGCGACTTAGAAAGTTTCACCGAAACACCTAAGAGTGGAGAGCTAAGGGAGTAAGAAGATCGCCAGTAGAACGCCCCTTGCGGAACCCATACTGGGGATCAGATAGGAGGTCAGAAGTGGAAAGGTGCTTTTGAATCTTCCGATTAAGGATTGATTCAAAAGCTTTAGATAGACAGGAAAGTATGGCTATAGGCTGGTAGTTTGAGGGATTAGAACGGTCACCCTTCTTAGGCATAGGCTGGAAGGAAGGAAGGAAAGGTACATGTTGACAGGCAGAGACGAAAGAGTTTGACCTGGCAGGGTGTCAGCACGAAAGCACATTTTTTAAGAACAATAGGAGGTACTCCATCAGGTCCATAAGCCTTCTGAAAGTTGAGGCCAGAGAGGGCATAGAAAACATCATTCTTAAGAATCTTAATAACAAGCATAAAGGAGTCAGAAGGGGGATGAGTAGGAGGAATATGCCCAGAATCGTCCAGAGTGGAGTTTTTACAAAAAGTTTGAGAGAAAAGTTCAGCCTCAGAGATAGATGAGACGGCGGTGCTGCCGTCAGGGTTAAGGATAGGAGGGAAAGATGAAGAAGTGAAATTGGAGGAGATATTTTTGGCTGGGTGCCAGAAGTCACGGGAAGAATTATAAAAATCAAGGTTTTGACATTTCCTATGGATTAAAGAGCTTTTGGTAAGTCGAAGAATAGATTTGGCACGATTCCGGGCAGAAATGTAAAGATCATGGTTAGCAGAAGTGCGAAGGCTCTGGTACCTTTTGTGAGCTGCCTCTCTATCTTTGATAGCACGAGAACAAGCGTGATTAAACCAAGACTTTTTAGCATGAGGAGTAGAAAAAGTACGTGGAATGTGTGCCTCCATTCCAGAGACAATCACTTCTGTGATGCGCTGGGCACGCACAGAGGGGTCTCTCTCCTGGAGGCCGTAATCATTCCACGGGAAATCGGAAAAGTACATACTCAGGTCGTCCCACCGAACTGAGACAAAATGCCAGAAACATCGCCTCTTCGGTGGGTCCAGAGGTTGTACAGGAGCGATAGGACGGGATACAGAAATAAGGTTGTGATCGGAGGAGCCCAACGGAGAGAACAGTTTGACAGAGTAAGTAGAAGGGTTAGAGGTAAGGAAAAGATCTAGTATGTTGGGCCTGTCTTCAAGACGGTCGGAAATACGTGTAGGGTGCTGAACCAACTGCTCTAGATCATTGAAGGGAGCAAAGTTGTAGGCTTATTCACCAGGGTGGTCAGTGAAAGAGGATGAAAGCCAAAGCTGGTGGTGAACATTGAAATCTCCTAGGATGGAGACTTCAGCGAAGAGAGAGTGGGTCAAGATGTGCTCCACTTTAGAGTTCAAGTTGTGAAAGAATTTTACATAGTTAGTAGAGTTAGGTGAGAGATACACAACACAAATGTATTTAGTAATAGAATGACAATGAAGTCTTAGCCAGATGGTTGAAAATTCAGGAGTCAAGGTCGTGGGCACGAGAGCAAGTGATGTTGCGCACGTAGGCGCAACATCCAGCTTTGGATTGAAATTTAGGAGGGAACAGAGTAGAGATTGATGTCAGTAGCCGCCGAGACCTGTGTTTCGGTGAGGAAGAGAAGGTGAGGTTTAGAGGAGGAGAGATGGTGCTCCACAGAATGGAAATTGGAACGAAGACCGTGAATGTTACAGAAATTGATAAGGCAGAGGTCTGATGAGTTATCAAGACACCTCTCAAGTCGGCAGCCAAAAGGGGAGTCTTCCCTGGGGGAATTTGTGGTCCCCCCCCCAGGCGGGGACTCCAAGGCAATGCTAATTTTCGCCATTGTTACTTTGCAAATTTTTGGGAGATGATATGCTGTGTGTGTGTGTGTATATATATATATATATATATATATATATATATATATATATATATATATATATATATATATATATATATATATATATATATATATATACACACACACACACACACACACACACACACACACAACACACACACACACACACACACACACACACACATGATCAGGAACGAAACATTAAGAGCAAACTAATACACTTTACTATGGCAAACCATTAATACCTACCCAATCCATAGAAAAATAAGAAAAATAAAATAGGATTGAATAGAATACTTAATGATGATATATGCGTACATTAATTCTTACATACATACGTACATTCATACATATAAACAATACATACATACATACATTCATACATATAAACATACATACATGCATACAGAGAGAGAGAGAGAGATGAGTTTTATTTATTTTTATTTTTATTTTTTTTATTCCTTCCCTTATCGTCAAAGTGACAGAAGAAGAGTGTTCGGGGAAGGCGCTGAGACATCCAGTCGCCGCTAATGTCTAGACTGTTATGAGATTTCAGATTGGAAGGATAATATTTTCTGCCTAATGTCCAAGGGGAAAAGAATATTATCAAAACTAATGAATCTCTCTCTCTCTCTCTCTCTCTCTCTCTCTCTCTCTCTCTCTCTCTCTCTCTCTCTCTCTCTCTCTCTCTCTCTCTCTCTCTCTCTCTCTCTCTCTCTCTCTCTCTCTCTCTCTCTCTCTCTCTCTCTCTCTCCTGGCCCCACCAAATCACTTGCAGCTAATTACACGAGGGACTTTGAGAAGGGAAATAATAAAATAATATAGTACACAAGGTCCACTAGATATAACAGTAACGATATTGATAATAATTACCGGAACCCTAACGCCAAGGCTTGCATAATTATCGTGTGTCGCAGGGACGGTAGTAGCAGTGGAAACAGTGGAAGGGATGACTGTTTTGGGGTTAGCGGTAGTGGTTGATATTGCGGTTGTGGAGAATTTGGTTGCGAGAACTGGATGCGCATGTAGGTAATAGTTAAAGTGGTGATAGTGGCGTAGGTGGTAGTGGGACGCTGTAAAGTTGAGACGGAAGAGTGGTGGAGGTCATTGTTATTCTAGCATATGTTGAAATGTGATTAAAGGCATCAGGGGGTATCAGGACACCTCTCCTCCCGAAATTGACCTCTCTTTTTGCCCACTCCTTTGACCTCTATTCAGGAGCAGTAAGTAGCGGGCTTTTTTTTTCTTCTTTCTTTTTCTTTACGCCCATGAACTGTCTCCTTAGCAGTAAAAAAAAATGCTTTACTATTGGCGTGTTGATAAGAGCGTAAATAGTGATACTAGTGGTACTAGCGGTATAATGGTTGGAGATGTTGAGGCATATCATATGTATTCGCGGTATTAAATTGGTGCCGTTAATGGTTTTGAAGTATCCCAAGTGGAAGAAATAGTGGTGGTGGTGAAGGCGGAAGCTGCGGCACCCCACGGGAAAGAGCTCCAATATCGAGTCAGGGG
Organism: Eriocheir sinensis; assembly: GCF_024679095.1. Lineage (NCBI taxonomy): Eukaryota > Metazoa > Arthropoda > Malacostraca > Decapoda > Varunidae > Eriocheir > Eriocheir sinensis. The sequence goes on along the minus strand of NC_066566.1, from coordinate 10,718,985 downwards.
CGCCGTAGTTTAAGCTATTTCCCCGGCGGCCAGCGGCGGGTCTCCTGTCGCCCGCCGCACGGCTCCACCGCACTAATGAGGATTTCGGCGGCTTGGGAAGAAGAGATTTGTCTGTCAATCGGTTTTCTATCGGTCTGTCTACTTGTGTGTCTGTCTGAATTATCGGATAGGCTTCCTTGTTCCTATTCTTCCGTGTGTCTCCTGATATATCTGGTGGTGGCGGCTTTGTTTCTATCAGTCGTTGTTTACCCGTGTATCTATCTGTTATCTGCTTGGCTTCTTTGTTGCAACACTTCATAGACGCCAGACGCCTCAGTATTGCTGTTTCTCTCTCTCTCTCTCTCTCTCTCTCTCTCTCTCTCTCTCTCTCTCTCTCTCTCTCTCTCTCTCTCTCTCTCTCTCTCTCTCTCTCTCTCTCTCTCTCTCTCTCTCTCTCTCTCTCTCTCTCTCTCTCTCTCTCTCTCTCTCTCTCTCTCTCTCTCTCTCTCTCTCTCTCTCTCAACCTACCTTCTTGTCAAATTATGTTCATACCTAATAAAGAGATGACGAATATTTATTATTATTATTATTATTATTATTATTATTATTATTTTTATAATAATTATTGTTGATAAATGATATAATTATCATCATCGTCACCCTTATCATTATTTTCATCTTCATCAGTATTTTCTATCATCAATACCTTGTTGACTCTGACATAAGGGACAATCAAATCTATGAAAAAGAGATGGAAAAACAGAAAAACTTTAAAACAGTTCTATGTCGTTAAGTGTGGGAAAGCGACACGTCTGCAAGGCTGGGCACGTGAGCATTTGATGTCTTAGCAGAAGACTTCGTAGTGTGTTGAAGCAGAGAGAGAGAGAGAGAGAGAGAGAGAGAGAGAGAGAGAGAGAGATGCAACTAAAGCTCCGCTTGTAGTAGTAGTAGTAGCAGCAGTAGTTGTTTTTGCTACAGTACGTAGTAGTTTTGTCATCATTAGATAATTGTAACAGTAGTAGTCGTAGTATATAGTAGGAGGAGGAGGAGGAGGAGAAGAAGGAGGAAGAGGAGGAGGAGGAGGATGTAAAATAGTAATAACATTGATAAGGGAATAATAATAATTTTAATAATAATATTGACAACAATAATATTAATCATTATAATAGTAATGATAATGATAATGTTAATAATAATAATAATTATTATTATTATTATTATTATTATTATTATTATTATTATTATTATTATTATTATTATTATTATTATTATTATTATTATTATTATTATTATTATTATTATTATTTTAATTATTATTATTATTATTATTATTATTATTATTATTATTATTATTATTATTATTATTATTATTATTATTATTATTATTATTATTATTATTATTATTATTATTATTATTATTATTATTATTATTATTATTATTTCTATCATATTACTATTATTATTATTATTATTATTATTATTATTATTATTATTATTATTATTATTATTATTATTATTATTATTATTATTATTATTATTATTATTATTATTATTATTATTATTATTATTATTATTATTATTACTCCTGCTACTATGTGTTATCATTATATTACTATCATTATTATTATTATTATTATTATTATTATTATTATTATTATTATTATTATTATTATTATTATTATTATTATTATTATTATTACTACTACTACTACTACTACTACTACTACTACTACTATAATTATTATGAGATTTTTTGTTTTTGTGGTCGCATTAAAGTGTTATTAATATTACTAATCTTAATTATATATATATATATATATATATATATATATATATATATATATATATATATATATATATATATATATATATATATATATATATATATATATATATATATAATTTATTTATTATAACAGCAACTTAAAAAAAAAAATAAGTAGAATACATTTAATCACTGCTACGCCTTAAGTCGTGCCTTCGCCGCGGAGTGGTTATCTGTGTCGGCAAGGTTTATCATCAATGGTGGAAGCGTCTTTACACAGCGGCTTGATTCAGCTGATAACTCAGACTTCACATCCGTGTGTTGTTGTGCGACTTTGATGGTTGTATTTTGCACAGTTTTTAAAATACTGCCTAATAAATCATTATTTCTCCTCAAAACATACTTATTTCTATTTTACGTTTCTACTCTTTCAGTAGACTGCAAATTTTGAGTGCATCTTTTTAATTCGTTTTCCTATTCTTATCTTTTGTCTCCGAGGTTTCGTACTCTCATCTCTTTCTGCTCCACTTTTTTTCCTCTCTCTACATTTTCTTCCTTCCTTTTTTTCGTCTCTTGCGCATTCTGAGGCAGCAATTGTTTCTCAGGGAGCGTCTGGGCGACTTTGAGAGCCATCTGTTGGGAAGTAAAAAATCGCCCTCTCTGAATGGCCCTTTCAGGTGCCTGGCATCGCTGTGTGTGTGTGTGTGTGTGTGTGTGTGTGTGTGTGTGTGTGTGTGTGTGTGCCCCCGCGTGCACATCTAAAGTGCCTATGGTGTGCACATATTTTGTTTCCTTATTCGGTGTACTGCAATATTGTTCATTGTCCTCACTATTCGTAGCAAGATAGTTTGATTTGTTTCTGAGTTACAATTTTCTTGACCTTCATAGTTCTGGTATGTAAAAAAGTATATCCAGTCGCACCTGTTTCTTCTGCACCAAAAATACACACCGACGCACACACACACACACACACACACACACACACACACACACACACACACACACACACACACACACACTTGAAAACTGTATTGATCCTTTTCTTTTTAAGCATCGAGGGAAGCTTTTTATATTCCCTTTTTACTCAGTCGTTTTTTGCTCCCCTTCCCTCTTTTGCTCTTTTTAGTTTCTCCTCCTCCTCCTCCTCCTCCTCCTCCTCCTCCTCCTCCTCCTCTTCCTTGTCCTTCTCCTCCTCTTCCTCCTGCTCTCAGATACCTCTGCATCATTAGTCTCTCTCTTCCACTTCACTTTTATTTTTTCATACTCCTCCTCAAGAGCTCACCGGATCGCTGCCCATTAACTTGCTAATGGCCAATATTTGATTTGATCGAACATTTTCAAAACTGAGATTTGTTTTTACTTTTTGAACTTTTTTTTCGTGGGGAGTGTTTTTAATTGATGTAGCTATACACACATAGATATTTTTATCTTATTTTTGTTTCATGACTCAGATGTTCAATCGTGAGTAATGTTAGGTAATTAACTATTGAGGTGGAAATGGGGGGATTCGCAATATATTTTATTTATTTTAAGCGTCATTTTTAGCCGTCAATATTCGCTGGTGCCTCTCGCTTAGAAATTAAACGTCCTGTTGATAAATAATTCATTGTCCTTCCTAAACACTTCAGTGTCAATAAGAAAGTATTTTTGTGGAGACTAAAGGTGGTCAGATGGATGCGGTAACTGTGAGTGACTTAAGTAAGTCAGTGAAAAAGCACATGTAACCAATATGAAAGGCTGGATGTGCTTCATGTAGAAACGGGTAAACGTGGAGGGAATATGTCCCTTAAAAGTCTTGGAGAGGCATGGACCATAGTGGTGTCTCTTAAGGGTGGGGACAGCATGGCACTAACGCATCAAAAGAATGGCATTATTGTCTTGACTTGCATGAGCTCTGTTTTTGCATCAGACAAATCTTTGAGATAGTTGGATGAGATTGGAATTTACTTTTGCGTACATAAATGTGTAGAAAGGATATGAGTGTGTAGGGAAGCATGCATAATGAGAAAAGGTATAGTCACTATAGTGCATATATTGTGTGTAAATGATTTTTTAGGGATATATAAACACATATTATACAGTAAACCCTCACTTTAACGAACCGGTTGAGGGAAGGGGGAGACGTTATATCCGAAAATCCGTTATATCCGAGGGATCCGAACTTTTGGTGTATAACGAACTTTGTTCGTTATATGAGCTGACGGTTCCCTATTTTCGATCATTTCCGTATATAGCAATGCTTGTTCATTTTATTTGATGAAAGTTTGTATACTTACGCACATGTAGTCATCACAGATACTACACCCATACATAAACTAAAACAATAATTAAACGTTGAACACTATGTTACACTGACCGATGTACGTATACATGCTTGGCCAGTCAGTCCATCATCGAACATAGCCCCGTAAGTACCGAACTTGTTCGGTAAATTCCCCCACATACCAGAAAGGCAAATACCGTACGTAAACAATTGCTATTTAGTCTCTACTAAAGGCAATTGATACAATCATATATATATATATATATATATATATATATATATATATATATATATATATATATATATATATATATATATATATATATATATATATATATATATATATATCGTAACATTCAGCGTAAATCAACTGTATGTGCGGCGTATTTTCAGTTATAAATATGCTTTGGTAGGAGCTGCAAGGCGCCAGCAGATCTCTTCCTCAAGTCCCGCACCCCGCACCCCTCGACGCGGCTCATCCCTTGCTTGTTTACACTGTTAGGACTCACTCCACGTTGGCGCCGACTCCATGGTGTGACCCTCCTCAGCGGCCTTATTAAAGAGGATCAGGGTTGTTAGAAAGAGATGCTCTTTCACTCTTTATGTTATTTTTAATGCATATCTGTTAACGTTTTTTTTTATAATACGAAGTGTATATCTACTCTATTTATTTTTCTCTTTAGTAAAAATGATTGGCATTAATAAGAATTCCCTTGGTTTCATTTATGTCAGTACATTCATAATTCCTCTCTCTCTCTCTCTCTCTCTCTCTCTCTCTCTCTCTCTCTCTCTCTCTCTCTCTCTCTCTCTCTCTCTCTCTCTCTCTCTCTATCTATCTATCTGTCTGACTTTCTATCTGTCTATCTGTGTCTTACACATGAGAGAGAGAGAGAGAGAGAGAGAGAGAGAGAGAGGGAGGGGGGGGGGGGGAAGCTGCAGAAAGCGGCGGGGGGGAAGGGAGGAGGGGGGGGTTTTCTAAGAGCTTTACCTCGGCTACTGTGATTCCGCGACTTCTTTTTTAAGCGTTTTCAATAGTGTCACCGGCAAGTCAAACGCAAGCATACAACACGCCTGAACACGGCGTTTGTACTGTACTGAAAAAAAATCCATGGTCGTCTAGAAGTCCCTTTACCTATAATAATTATGAGACCAAAATAGGAAGTATCATTTCGTCGTCATCGCTGTCGTCGTCGTCGTCGATGTGTGTGTGT
>NC_066566.1:10698767-10708767 GCF_024679095.1 Eriocheir sinensis | reverse complement strand
AACAGAAGGGTCATTTTTGGGATTCGTTTGGGAAAGATTCGAAGGGAATGTTCGGCCTCGACACTGTGGAAATAATGAAGGAAAAATGTGCGTCCTTTCTACTACTACTACTACTACTACTACTACTACTACTACTACCACTTCTGCTACTGTTGCTGCTGCTACTATATTACTAGCACTGATACCAATATTTATATTTGTGCAACCTCTAATACCAGTAACACATGTACTACAACTATTGCTGCCACAACCGCCATAACTAATCATTCTTAACACAGTTTTTTGCCACCAGCATCATCACATCTTTTATGAGTCGTTAATCTCGTCGTTGTTATTTCAATGTCCGAATTCATGTGTTAATAAGACAAAATTTCCCTGTCATTGCGTGTTGGGCAAGAGTACGCAACTTTCACCTGTAATCCACCGGCGTCCTTGTCCTCGTCTCAGTCGTCTTAGGAACTTCGTGTACTGACACTGAAATTTTCGTCGACTCATGCTACCATTTTATAGACACAGGGACTGACCGCACCAGAGTTTACTTTGGGTTTAAGTATTCAGAGAGTTAAGAGGAGGAAGGGATGTTTTGGTAGAGAACATTAACAGTTCATCTGCTATTGCATTAACTGCCGGTGTGTAAGTCATCACATCTAGATGATATTAACTTAAAAGATCCGAAGTCGTTTGGAAAGAGCTTGATGCAGAAACGAAGAAGGCGACAGTCATTACAAGTCGCTCTAAGGGGGTTCCAATAAGTTAGGTGCATAAAGGGGCTATTACACCGGGCAAATGTTCCGCGGATCTTCAGTCAAACCACGATTTCTGCTAGTTTGGTTTTCATTTGTTTCTTGTTATTGCTGATGATGATGATGGTGAGTAATGCCGTCGTCCTTCAGTGAAATCTACCGTAGCTTTGGAAGATCGTGGACACGTCAGAAAACCACGGAAATATAAGAACCACGCCAGCGGAAATCGTGGTTTGACTGAAGATCCACGAAAAATTTGCCCAGTGTAATAGCCCCTTAACCCTTCCTGCTGCCATGTTGTTCCATAAAGGGATCAGAGGTGCACCCCAGTCACCTGAAACCCCTTGTGTTCTTGTGTTCTCAAGGTCACAGGCGAAGAATTAGGACACACACACACACACACACACACACACACACACACACACACACACACACACACACACACACACACACACATACATACATACATACATACACACACACCTGGAGGGCAGACGCGCACTCTCAGAGATAGTGTTACATTACTGATTTTTTGGCCAGAAACTCATTCCACAAATTTTACCACAATACATTTTTTTGTAAGATTTTTTTTCCTTCCGGTCTCGCTTCATTACTCTAATTAATTAATAATATCTGCCTCACCACCACCACCACCACCATCACCACTACACCCATGTTACCCTCTTCCTCCTCTTCTTCTTCCTCATCCATATTATCATACGTCCATAGGGTTGACAAATTTTCTTGAATCAACTCGCTGACTACTGCCTACTGGAATACCCAATGAAGTCGCGAGTTAAAAAGCAAATAGTTCAGTTTAAAATTTATCAAATCACAACTACGGACAGAAGTGTCAGATTAAGTCCTTTTATTAATTATGTCCCTGGTAGTATTTTTTTTTTGCCATAGCTAACTATATTTATCTCCCACTATTAATATGCCAATCATTATTAATTTTAATCATTAATGTCATGAGTTCATTGTTTAACAGCTTTTCATCTTTAATAACTCAATGCGTTTTCCTGTTATTCATGTTGACGTCCTCTTCTGACGATAATGATTCAAGAGTGTCAGATAGGCCACGACATTCTAGTAGAGGAAGCTTTCAGTAATAAGCTAACACACTTTTGATTACCAACCCATCACGTATTTTTATGCTGTTCTTCCTCCTCCTCCTTTTTCCAACCTACCTTTAAGAGTAGGATGCACCTCTTCCTCCCTAAATCAGTTTCTAAAGACAGGTCGCAGTGTGTTCCCACCTCAAGGCTCTAACGGTTCGGGGGTGAGACTCTGGGTGGGTTGGTGGACCGAGAGGCGCGGCTGTGGATATTACATTTTATTATTAGCATGATCTCTATTTATAGCTATCTATCTAAAATTATCTGTCTTATCTATCTCCATTATCATCGACATGCCATGAGAGACATTACTCACAGGTTTTATCAGTATTTACTCACTTTTCCTCGCATACAACTTCGTAACTCCAAAAGAAAATAAGAGTAAAATCATTCACCCGATCGTTACTCACCTACTTTATTCGCTCACACCTAATTTATTCTTACTTTACAACTGCAAAGGAGCTGGATAAGAAGTAGAAAGAGGACAAGTAAGACGAGGGGAAGGAGGAGGAGGAGGAGGAGGAGAACCCAGAAGAGGATAGTCTCGCGGGGGAGGGAGTAGAGGAGAAGGGATAAAGTCAAAGTCTGTATTCCTATCCACAAAAAGGAGGATCTAGGAATAAGAAGGAAGAAGAGCAAGAGGAGGAGGAGGAGGAGGAGGAGAAGGAGAAGCCAGAAGAGGATAGTTTCGCGGAGGAAGGAGTAGAGGAGAAGGGATAAAGTCAAAATCTGTATTCCTATCCACAAAAAGGAGGATCTAGGAATAAGAAGGAAGAAGAGCAGGAGGAGGAGGAGGCTGTGGTAGGGAGGAGGAGGAGGAGAAGGAGGAGAAGGAGGGAGGGAGGAAGGAATGAGGACAGGGGAACGTTTTCTGGGATGTGTTATTTGCCGGTCTTGTGTGTTTTGTGACCCAGTAGTTTAGCGGTCACCTGTGGGTGTTTTAGGCCCTCCTCCTCCTCCTCCTCCTTTCCCTTCTCTTGTAATAGGCAGATGGGCCAAAATAGGGACAGAGATGGAATGACTTTTTTGCTTATTGTTCCTCCTCCTCCTCCTCCTCCTCCTTTCCCTTCTCTTGTAATAGGCAGATGGGCCAAAATAGGGACAGAGATGGAATGTCTTTTTTGCTTGTTGTTGTTCCTCCTCATCCTCATCCTCCTTTCCCTTCTCTTGTAATAGGCAGATGAGCCAAAATAGGGACAAAGATGGAATGTCTTGTTTGCTTGAAGTTCCTCCTCCTCCTCCTCCTTTCCCTTCTCTTGTAATAGGCAGATGGGCCAAAATAGGGACAAAGATGGAAGGACTTTTTTGCTTGTTGTTGTTCCTCCTCCTCCTCATCCTCATCCTCGTTCCCTTCTCTTGTAACAGGCAGATGGGCCAAAATAGGGACAGAGATGGAATGACTTTTTTGCTTGTTGTTCCTCCTCCTCCTCATCCTCATCCTCCTTTCCCTTCTCTTGTAATAGGCAGATGGGCCAAAATAGGGACAAAGATGGAATGTCTTTTTTGCTTGTTGTTCCTCCTCCTCCTCCTCCTCCTCCTCCTTCCCTTCTCTTGTAATAGGCAGATGGGCCAAAATAGGGACAAAGATGGAAGGACTTTTTTGCTTGTTGTTCCTCCTCCTCCTCCTCCTCCTCCTCCTCCTCCTTTCCCTTCTCTTGTAATAAGCAGATAGGCCAAAATAGGGACAAAGATGGAAGGACTTTTTTGCTTGTTGTTCCTCCTCCTCCTCCTCCTCCTCCTCCTCCTCCTTTCCCTTCTCTTGTAACAGGCAGATGAGCCAAAATAGGGACAAAGATGGAAGGACTTTTTTGCTTGTTGTTGTTCCTCCTCCTCCTCCTCCTCCTACTCCTCATCCTCCTTCCCTTCTCTTGTAACAGGCAGATGGGCCAAAATAGGGACAAAGATGGAAGGACTTTTTTGCTTGTTGTTGTTCCTCCTCCTCCTCCTCCTCCTCCTCCTTTCCCTTCTCTTGTAATAGGCAGATGGGCCAAAATAGGGACAAAGATGGAATGTCTTTTTTGCTTGTTGTTCCTCCTCCTCCTCCTCCTCCTTTCCCTTCTCTTGTAATAGGCAGATGGGCCAAAATAGGGACAGAGATGGAATGTCTTTTTTGCTTGTTGTTGTTCCTCCTCCTCCTCTTCCTTTCCCTTCTCTTGTAACAGGCAGATGGGCCAAAATAGGGACAGAGATGGAAGGACTTTTTTGCTTGTTGTTGTTCCTCCTCCTCCTCCTCTTCCTTTCCCTTCTCTTGTAATAGGCAGATGGGCCAAAATAGGGACAGAGATGGAATGTCTTTTTTGCTTGTTGTTGTTCCTCCTCCTCCTCACCCTCATCCTCGTTCCCTTCTCTTGTAATAGGCAGATGGGCCAAAATAGGGACAAAGATGGAATGTCTTTTTTGCTTGTTGTTGATCCTCCTCCTCCTCATCCTCATCCTCCTTCCCTTCTCTTGTAACAGGCAGATGGGCCAAAATAGGGACAGAGATGGAAGGACTTTTTTGCTTGTTGTTCCTCCTCCTCCTCCTCCTCCTCCTCCTTCCCTTCTCTCGTAACAGGCAGATGGGCCAAAATAGGGACAAAGATGGAAGGACTTTTTTGCTTGTTGTTCCTCCTCCTCCTCATCCTCCTTTCCCTTCTCTTGTAACAGGCAGATGGGCCAAAATAGGGACAGAGATGGAATGACTTTTTTTTGTGTTCAAATGTTTAGTTTGCTTTCTAATTCCGTGTTTCCCCTCCACAGGTATGAGCCTCGGCAGTACGCCTCCCCTCCGGCCAGGTACGGTTATCTCCACTCTTGTATAACACTTCCCCTCACTAAGGTATGTAGCATGCCAGCGCCCCTCCATCTCTTCTGTCTCAGTCTACCCATCCCCTTTTTGTACCCAGCCCTCCCTTTTTTCCACGCTCGCTCAGGTAAATCCAAACATTCACTGGAATAAAAATAGAAGAAACAATTAAACGAGAAAATACTTTTACTAGGGAGGAAGGGGTGTTAGTTTTCCTTAGATTCGTCCTGTGTGTGTGTGTGTGTGTGTGTGTGTGTGTGTGTGACTTGTTTACACTCCTGTATTTATTATTTGTTTTATCTTGTAATGGTTTTGCTGTGTCATGTGTGCTCTCAAACACACACACACACACACACACACACACACACACACACACACACACACACACACACACACACACACACACACACACACACACACACACACACACACACACACACACACACACACACACACACACACACACACACACACACACACGACTTAAATGGCAGGCGCCGTAGCACGGTTTGTTTTGCATTTCTATATATTTTTTCTGCGTCCAGAGTTTGAATATCCTCGAGTAAATAGATTTCCTGTGCGGCTGGCAGCTGGGAAAACAATCTGGGTGGTGCTGTCGTGCATGCCATCGCACAAAAAATATGAGTTTATGTAATAATATATACAGCTATGACATTTTTTTTGCAGTTAGTAATGTTTTTGTTTATTGTACCCCGCAGAGCGTCAGACGAGAGTGCGTGTGGGTGTGTGGGTGTAGGTGGGTAGGTGGGACGGGCGTGAGGGGGCGTTGACGAGTGCGTGAGGGTGTGTGTGGGTGTAGGTAGGTAGGTGGGTAGGTAAGTGTGTGGGACGGGCGTGAGGGTGTGTGGGGGTGTAGGTAGGTAGGTGGGTAGGTAAGTGTGTGGGACGGGCGTGAGGGGGCGTTGACGAGTGCGTGGGGGTGGGTGGCGCGCTTCAGGCTGGCTGGGTGCGGGAGTGGGAGCACGGCTACAGGCGGCACAGGGGAGGGGGCAGGACTGGATGGCTGCCCGGCGGGTGGTGTCGGATGGTGGGTGGGTGGGTGGGTTGTCGTGGCCTGTTTTGAGGGGGAGAAAAGAGAGAGTGGTGGAGGCGGTTGTGGTTAGTGGTGGTGGTGGTGGTGGTGGTGCTTGGGTACTCACTCCTGCTGACCCACCATCATTACCACCGCCACGTCGGCAGCCTCAGCCACCACACTCCAGACCCAACAGAAAAAGAAAAAAATACAAAGGAATTGGAGGGCGAAATTGGAGCCCTGACAGGCCTACCTTCTTTCTGGACCCTCTTGCTCCCTCTCCCTTGTCTACCTGTGAGTAATTGCCGTGTGTCACCTGGGCGGCTTACCTGGCCAACCGCTGATGAGGGGTTGTGGCTGCCATCCCGCACTCACCTGGCGAGGAAAGGGGGGGAGGGTGTGAGCAGAGAAGAAGGATGGGGATGTGCGAGGACGATGGTGTGATGTGGCGCACTGGTGCCGGAGGGGATGTGTCACATGTTAGGAAATTAGATAATATTTAAATATATCAAAAACTGGGATATGAAAAATTGGAAAGAAAACTAAGGAAAATCAAGAAGAAACTTTTAGTCTCTTTAAAAGTAGTAAAGTGTGATGATATTTTATACGCAAAAAATAAGAATGGAGGTTGTCAACAAGAAAGCAAAAAGCCAATCAAAAGTTGAAGTAAATATTGATTAATAGAAGAAAATGTTAAATGATGTTTGATAGAAAATATGTTGAAAATTTAAACAGATTGCCTGAGTCAACAATTTGGTTAAAAAAAATGAGCGTTTGAATTTACGCATATCCGCAGTTTTTTTTTTTTTTTGTTTTTTTTTTTTAGCTCTAGAAGGTGTAGTTTGTTCCCTTAATTATCTGTGTAAATTTGGGTCTGAAAAATACTCCCTGAAAACTCAAAAGTCAGTCATTAATTTTAAGCGCAATAAATAAGGGAATTTTAATGATGATTTTCTGTGTGTACAAACTTGGGGGGGGGGGGGGGGGTATATCCTTTCGAGTATTTTTGGTGAGCAGTTTTCAGAGAAAAAAGGACTTCATTGGAAAGTTTTTTTTTTCTTGAATTCAAGAGGAAGTTGAAGAGGAGGAAGGAGTAGGAAGAGGAGACGAAGAAATACATGAACGGACTGAGAATGGGCAGTGATGGGTGGAAGGACTGGCAGATTTATTGTCGAGGTGATGGGGAGAATATTTTGTGAGGTGTGAGGGTCAGGAACGGAGGGAGGGAGACGGGACGGAGGAAAGGGAAGGTTGTGGAGGGAACAAAATTACTTGAAAAATATGAATATGTATGGAGGACACGACTCATGAGAAAGACCTTAAAAGAATTCTAAAGTCAAATTTATAAGCCAACAGAAAGATAGAATAATCGAAGCTGTATTCTCCTGCTGAAAAGCGAAAGCAGTTCTATTATTGGGGTAAAACATGAACTAAACAAGATAGAAATTAATCTTATTTGAACAATGCGTGTCTTACAGAGAGAGAGAGAGAGAGAGAGAGAGAGAGAGAGAGAGAGAGAGAGAGAGAGAGAGAGAGAGAGAGAGAGAGGAAGAGGAAACAGGTGTGGATGCAGACAGGTAAGAGGGAAGAAGGGAAGAAAGGGAACACGCCACATTGCCTCCTTTCATTACCATTCCTCTCCCTTTACCTCCTCTCTCCACCCTTCCCTCCCTTTCCCTCCACGAACCACCTTCACCTGTTTTCACCTTGACTTTAACCTTCTGCTCTCTTCCCGCCTCCCACCACCTCACCTCTTCACCCTCGTTCTCACCCTCGCCCGCCATCAGCCGATACCCAAGGAGACACTCAAGCCATACATGGGCACCTTTGGGCAGGTAAGGGACTGAGGAGGAGTGGCGAGGCAGCGGTGGTGATGTGTGAATGGTATCAGGACAGGAAATCAGTGACCTGTGGGGATGTTGGAAAGGAAAGAGGGATATATTGCCCTTTCTACCCCCATCCCACTCCCTTTCTCTCTTTATCTACTCTCTCTCACTCTCTCTCCACATTCTCTCCTCAATAAGGGGGATATTCATAAGGTTTTGTTGGTAAGAGAACGGGGTAGGACACGTAGTAATGGGTTTAAACTGGAAAAATTCAGATTCAACAGGGACATAGGCAAAAATTGGTTTACTAACAGAGTGGTGGATGAGTGGAATAGGCTTAGCAGTCATGTGGTGAGTGCCAATACAATCGTCACATTAAAAAATAGATTAGATAAATTAATGGACAGCGATATTAGGTGGGGTTAGATTCACGGGAGCTTAGGTTCAAAGGAGCTGCCTCGTAACCTCGTACCTCCACCTCTTGCAGACTCCTTTGTTCTTATGTTCTTATAACCTTTTTCCTTATAGATTTTTGTCCTTTCACTCCTCCCCTTCTACCCTTCATCACACCTCCACACTTTCTCCATCACTTACTCCCTCTCTCCCTCTTCTTCATTTAACTCTCTGACTATCCCCGGCTGGCTGGTGGGTTTAAAACGAAGCTGCAGACGTGAGAGGGTATGGAAGGGCAGGAAGGCGGTGAGAGAAGGAAAGTTGTGATAAGAAGAAGAAGAATGAGGAGCAAGGGAGGGATAAAAAATGGGTATGCTAAATAGTGATGTATGTTGGGGTGGGGTAGGGGGGAAGGTGTGAGAGAGAGAGAGAGAGAGAGAGAGAGAGAGAGAGAGAGAGAGAGAGAGAGAGAGAGAGAGAGAGAGAGAGAGAGAGACGGAAGGCTTCAGCGCGGATAATTATGAAGGTTCTGTTTCGTCTCTTGATAAAACTTTAAATGGAGGGCTGAGTATGAGCGCGCGAGTGGCAAGTGGAATAATGGGGGGCGAGGTGTCAAAAGATATGAGAGAGAGAGAGAGAGAGAGAGAGAGAGAGAGAGAGAGAGAGAGAGAGAGAGAGAGAGAGAGAGAGAGAGAGAGAGAGAGAGAGAGAGAGAGAGAGAGAGAGAGAGAGAAAATCAGGCAAAACCCTCCACTGACTCGACTGTAAAATAAAGTGCAAAAAAAGTGGAAATGCTCTGCAAGATAAATTCGCGAAAGAATATCGATTTGATGGAGGTTAGGGAAAGAGCGAGGGAGAGGAGGTTGTATAAAGATGAGGAGCCAAGGAACGGGGGGGGGGGACTGGTGCTGGGAGCGTGGGGTCTAAGGAAGGGGGGGATAGGAAATGAGAATGATGATGGAAAGAGGGTGGAGATAGGTTGAGGGGCGTGGTGGTGATGGTGGAGAGGATGCAGATGAGTGAAAATGGAGATTCTGTGAGGCAAGGTGGAAATGGGTACAGATGATGGAGAGAACAGGAAGGAAAGCTGTGGAAGTAGATCAGTTGTTGAAGAAAGACTAGCAAAGAGAGAAGCAAGAGAGAGAGAAGGTAAGTGTTGTTGTTATTGTTGTTGTGGTTTAAGGGGTGAACAAGACTGAAGAGGGGGAGTTTGGAACGTATTAAGGAAGAAGGAAAGGAGTGGATAAAAACTGAATATCCTAGAAGCAAGAGGTAGAGAAATAAGTGGATGTGATTGTTGTTATTGTGAAGTTGAGGTTATTAAGGGGTTGAACAGAACTGAAGAGGGGAGTTTGGAACGTATTAAGGAAGAAGGAAAGGAGTGGATAAAAACTGAATATCCTAGAAGCAAGAGGTCGAGAAATAAGTGGATGTGATTGTTGTTATTGTGAAGTTGAGGTAATTAAGGGGCTGAGGGGATTTTGGAACGTAGGAAGAAAGGAGAGATAGCCGGAAAGGAAAAAAGAAAGGAGTGGATTAAAAAACTGAATATCCTAAAAGCAAGAGGTAGAAAATAAGTGGATGTGATTGTTAAATTTGTTATTGTGAAGTTGAGGTTATTAAGGGGCTGAACAAGACTGAAGAGAGGATTTTGGAACGTAGGAAGAAGGAAGAGATAGCCGGAAAGGAAGAAGGAAAGGAAGTGGATAAAAAAACTGAATATCCTAAAAGCAAGAGGTAGAAAATAAGTAGATTTGATTGTTGTTATTGTGAAGTTGAGGTTATTAAGGGGATGAACAAGACAAGAGGGGATTTTGGAACGCAGGAAGAAGGGAGAGATAGCCGGAAAGGAAAAAAGAAAGGAGTGGATTAAAAAACTGAATATCCTAAAAGCAAGAGGTAGAAAATAAGTGGATGTGATTGTTGTTATTGTGAAGTTGAGGTAATTAAGGGGTTGAACAAGACAAGAGGGGATTTTGGAACGTAGGAAGAAGGGAGAGATAGCCGGAAAGGAAGAAGGAAAGGAAGTGGATAAAAACTGAATATCCTAAAAGCAAGAGGTAGAAAATAAGTGGATGTGATTGTTGTTATTGTGAAGTTGA